>NW_017670342.1:689224-761040 GCF_001879085.1 Nicotiana attenuata | reverse complement strand
GGTCTCTCCCCAACAGGAATATATGCCAAACTCCCCATACTCACCGCCTTCCGGCTCAAAGCATCGGCCACCACATTGGCCTTCCCCGGATGTTACAAGATAGTAATATCATAATCCTTTAGCAGCTCCAACCACCTCCGCTGCCTCAAATTGAGATCCTTCTGCTTGAACAAGTGCTGGAGGCTACGATGATCAGTAAATACCTCATAAGACACACCATACAAATAATGTCTCCAAATGTTCAATGCGTGAACAATGGCAGCCAACTCCTAATCATGAACAGGGTAGTTCTTCTCATGGAGCTTCAGCTGCCGGGAAGCATAAGCAATAACTCTACCCTCCTGCATCAATACACATCCAATACCCACTCTCGAAGCATCACAATACACTGTATATGAACCTGAAGCTGATGGCAATACTAATACTGGAGCTGTGGTCAAGGCAGTCTTGAGCCTCTGGAAGCTCTCCTCACACTCATCTGACCACTGAAATGGAACACCCTTCTGAGTCAACTTGGTCAAGGGCGATGCGATAGATGAAAATCCCCGAACAAACTGGCGGTAATAACCCGCCAAACCAAGCAAGCTACGAATTCTGTGGCTGAGGACGGTGTGGGCCAACTCTGAACCGCCTCTATCTTCTTCGGATCAACCTGAATACCCTCGCTGGACACCACGTGCCTCAAGAAAGCCACTGAACTGAGCCAAAACTCATATTTGGAGAACTTTGCATAAAGCTTCTCCTCCCTCAATCTCTGCAACACCACTCTCAAATGCTCCGCGTGCTCCTCCTGACTACGCGAGTATACCAGAATATCATCAATGAAAACAATAACGAAAGAGTCGAGATAAGGCCGGAACACGCTGTTCATAAAATGCATGAATACTACTGGGGCATTGGTCAACCCAAAAGAAATCACAAGGAACTCATAGTGACCATATCGGGTCCTGAAAGCTGTCTTGAGAATATCTGAGTCCCTGATCTTTAGCTGGTGATACCCTGAACGAAGATCAATCTTGGAGACCACCCTCGCTCCCTGAAGCTGGTCTAACAAATCATCAATACGAGGCAGGGGATTCTTGTTCTTAATTGTGACCTTGTTCAACTGCCTGTAATAAATACACATCCTCATGGTGCCATCCTTCTCCTTCACGAATAGAACAGGAGCACCCCACGGCGAAATACTAGGCCGAATAAACCCCTCATCAAGGAGTTCCTGAAGCTGCTCCTTCAATTCCGCTGGTGCCATACAATATGATGGAATAGAAATGGGCTGAGTGCCCGGCACCAGATCAATACCAAAATCAATATCCTGTCCGGTGGCATGCCCGGCAGGTCTGTAGGAAACACATCGGGAAAATCCCTCACAACTGGAACAGAATCAATGCTGGGAGTCTCTACACTGACATCCCTCAAAAATTCTAGGTATGAAAGACAACCTTTCCTAACCATATGTCGGGCTTTCAAGAATGAGATTACCCTGCTGGGAACATTATCCGACAAACCTCGCCACTCGATCTGTGGCACACCCGGCATAGCTAACGTCACTGTCTTGGCATGACAGTCCAAAATAGCCCGGCATGGAGATAACCAATCCATGCCCAATATCATATCGAAGTCTACCATACATAACAGCAGAAGATCCACTCAGGTCTCCAGACCCCCAATAGACACAACACACGATCGGTATACACGGTCTACCATAACAGTATCGCCCATCGGAGTAGAGACATGAACAGAAGAAACAAGAGACCCGCAGGGCGTATCCAAATAATGGGCAAAGTAAGATAACACAAAAGAGAAAGTAGAGCCAGGATCAAATAACATAGAGGCATCTCTGCGGCAGACTGAGACAATACCTGTAATCACCGCATCTGAAGCAATAGCATCAGGTCTAGCTGGAAGTGCATAGAAACGGGCCTGACCACCACCGGATCGACCTCCCCCTCTTGGGCGACCCTTAGATGACTGTCCTCCACCCCTAGCTATCTGGGTGGATGGTGAAGTAACTGGTGCCGTAGTCGATGGCTGACCCCTCTGCTGAGATGAACCCCCAAGGCGGCGAGGACACTGCCTCCACATATTTCCCAACTCCCCACACTCATAACAACTCCCTGGTGCCGGAGACGGGGACTGAAGGGATCCCCAAGCACCAGAATGACTAGCAGACGCGCCTGGCGTAGAAGAGTCCTGAACTGATGGAGCACGGGATGAACCCTGGGCTGGGAGGGCACTAAGTGAGGAATGAACCTGCTGAGAACCATGAGAACCATGGACCGATGATGCCCCACGATAACCTGGGCGAGCTGACTGAGCATGCTTGAATGGGCGGCCTCTGCCGTGCTGAAACTGACCCCTCGAAGGAGCACCTCCAAAACTACCAGATCCTCGAGGTCTCTTGGCCTCCCTCTCCTCTCGCTCCTGGCGACGAACTGACTCAATCTCACGAGCGATATCAACAACCTCCTCAAACATAGCACCTGACACCCCTCTCCCTAGTCATGACAATCTGAAGCTGGTATGTGAGGCCATCATTGAACCTCCTGATCCTCTCTCTCTCCGTAGCAACCAACCAAATAGCATGACGAGCTAACTCGGAGAACCTCATCTCGTACTGTGTAACAGTCATGTCCCCCTGTCGCAACTGCTCGAACTGCCTACGCAGCTCCTCCCTGCGGGACTGTGGCACATACTTCTCCAAAAAGAGAGCGGAGAACTGCTGCCAGATAAGGGGCGCCGCACCAACAGGCCTACGCCTCTGATATGCCTCCCACCAAGTGAAGGCACCTCCTGTAAACTGAAAAGTCGTGAATGCCACCCCACTGGTCTCAAGAATACCCGCGGTGAGAAGAATCCTCTAACATCTATCCAAGAAATCCTAGGCATCCTCGCCCTCTACACCAATGAAGGTCGGAGGCTGGAGTCTGCCAAACCGCTCCAATCTGCGCTACTTGTCCTATGGCATAACTGGAGCTACATAACCCTGAGTAGCTGCCACCGGCTGAGCTAGTGGTGCCTCCGGTGTTTGCAATCCCTGAACAACCTGATCGGGTGTGCGGGCGGCAGGAGTTTGAGTGCCTCCCCCGGCCTGAGAAGTGGCTGCGGTAGTAGAAACTCCGACCGCCTGAGCAACACTCGTACACTCGGTCAAGATTTGGGCCAAGGTCTCCTGAAGACCTGGAATCACAATGGGCACACCTGGTGCCTGAGCTGGTGCTGTTGGAGCATCCACAACTGGGACCTGATCCTGAACTGGGGCGGCTGGTGGATCTGCAGGTGCTGCCCTAGCTGCTGTGCGGGCTACACCTCTGCCCCTACCACGGCCTCGACCGCATCCTCGTCCTCTAGTGGCCCCAGCTGGTGGTACCAGTGGTCGTCCATCCTGACCGGTCGCTCGTGTCCTCACCATCTGTGAGAGAATAGAATAACAGAAGTTTAGTACTCGGATCAACAGATTCGCAGGACAAGAATTTCAAGAATATGAAGTTTTCCTAAAGGTTCTGCAGCCTCCCTAGGATAAATACAGACGTCTCCATACCGATCCGCGAGACTCTACTAAACCTGCTCATGACTCGTGAGACCTATGTAACCTAGGCTCTAATACCAACTTGTCACGACCCCAAACCGGACCCGGTCGTGATAGCGCCTCTCGTGAAACAAGGCCAGCTGACACAAACCCCCAAACCAATTAACAGTTATAATAATAATAAATTAATTCATTAATAAGTGATAAATCCCGAAATAGAGCGAAATAAAACAAATACGGAAACAAACACAAACTGAGTATGCGCGCTCACTAGGGGTGTACAGACTCTGGGAGGGGCCCCTTACGGCCCAAGCGCAATAACAAGCCATCTCGTGGCATAATCAACAGGCTCTCGGCCTCGTATCAATCAGAAGCCACATCGTGGCACAATAAAGCAGGCCCTCGGCCTCTCATATATCACAAATCAGTGTAACACGCTGCGGCGCGCAGCCCGATCCCATAACATCCACACAACATAGGCCCTCGGTCTCACTCAGTCAAAACTCACTCAATCCCCTCGGGCTGACAGTAAAATAAGTACTCAGCTTAAAATATCATTTCTCAAATCAGGAGGAGTGGATAAAACCGAGTTATGAAAGCAGTAAGAACATAGCATGACTGAGTGTAATATTAAATCAAAAACAGTGAGGAAAACAGTAGTAAAAGCCCCTAAGGGTCCAAACAGTCAGCACAAGGCCCAGACACGGCATTTAGCCCCAAACACAATAATATTTTCCAAAACACAACAATATCAAGTAGCTTTCAAGTAAAATACGCGACTTAATAGTCGTATGGGATGGACCAAGTCACAATCCCCAACGGTGCACGGCCCCACGCTCGTCATCTAGCGTGTGAGTCACCTTAAAATAGCACAACGATGTGAAAATCGGGGTTCAAACCCTCAGGACAACATTTTCAATCATTACTTGCCTCTATCCGGTCCAAACTCTAGCCCGCGATGCCTTTGCCTCTCATCTCGGACTCAACTCGCGTCGAATCTAACCAAAATCAGAATCATGACGTCAAAGTATGTTAAGGGAACGAAGCCCATGCGAAAATAATCAAATTACGACACGAATCCCGAAATTAACCAAACCAAACCCCCGGGCCCACGTCTCGGAATCCAAAAAAATTAACATCAATGGAATCCCTATCTTCCCACGAGTTCATGCATATCAAATTTAACCAAAATCCAACCACAATTGACCCCTCAAATCCCAAATTGTAGTTCTCCAATTCCAAACCCTAGTTTCTTCAATATTTACCCACAAATTTCCATAAATTTCAAGCCTAATCAATGAAATAACACCATAGGAACGAGTTCTAGGTTCAAAAATCTTACCTCAATGAAGTTCCCTCTGATTCCCTCTTCAAAATCTCCCCAAGAGCTCCAAAAACCGTTTTAAAAATGTGAAGAAAGTCTTAAAATCGCGAAAGATGAAATATATACCTTCTGACCCAGGGATTCTGCGGTCTAACCCACCGCTCATGCGGTTTTCACTTAACGGCCTAGGACCGCACCTGCGGTCACATTCTCGCACCTGCGCCATCGCAGATGCGTCCAGATGCCCGCTTCTGCGGTTCCGCCTGACTCATCTCCTGGCCGCTTCTGCCGCTTGCTTCCGCATTTGCGGGAGTCGCACCTGCGGCCTCCCAATCGCAGATGCGGTTATGACAGAAGCCATAAAACTTCAGCTGCCAAACTTCAACTCCAAAACCCCCCGTCAACCATCCGAAATCACAACGAGGCCCCTGGGACCTCAACCAAAAGCACGAACAAGTCATATACCACTATCCAAACTTATACAAATCTTCAAAACACCTCAACAACATCGAATCAACCAAATCACATCGGATTTAAGCCTAAGGTTCCAAAAATCTTCCGAATTACGCTTTTGATCAAAAAGTCTATCAAACCACGTCCGAATGACCTGAAATTTTGCACACACATCCCAAATGACACAACTGACCTACTGCAACTCCCGGAATTCCATTCTGACCCCTATATCAAAATCTCACCTATTAACCAGAAAACGTCAAAAATCCATGTTCGCCAATTCAAGCCTAAAGCTACTCCGGACCTCTAAAACTCATTCCGATCACACTCCTAAGTCCCAAATCACCTCCCGAAACTATCCGAGTCATCGGAATTCACATTCGAGCCCTTATTCACATAAGTCAACATCCGGTTGACTTTTCCAACATAAACTTACTCAAAAGGGACTAAGTGTCTCAAACCTTACCAAAACCATTCCGGATTCCAACCGACTAACCCGATACCACATAACACGGATAAACAAAGCATAAGAAAGCAGAAATGGGGAAAACAAAGCGGTAACACATGAAACGACCGGCCGGGTTGTTATAGTAGTAATGCTTGATCATGCCTCCACAATAAAGCCGGGGGATGTAGAGGCGCATGAGGTGATCGAGGGTAAAAGAATGCCCCTCGATCTTGCTTGTAAAGAATCGAAGGAGGATCACAATCCTCCAGAACGATGGATGGATTTGGCCTAGAGTGACATTGTACCTCTTGCAAAAGACAACGATGATAGGGTCTACGGGACCTATCATGAAGGGGTAGGTATAGAAACTCAGATACCCCTCCACGTGAGTTGTAATGGATTCCTCGGGGCTACGAACTACTACATCCTTGCCTACCCAGTTGCACTCCTCTTTCACCTTCTCGAGGAGACCTTCTGTAATTGTACATATATACCTCGACATCGATTCACATCGACCCAGTATCGAGGGTATATTCTCCACCTTGAAATCAGCGACAGTGGCACACTCGGAACGAAGTCCTCAAGAGGATGCTCCGCCCGCGGCTACAGCGCCGACGGACTTTGACGAGGAAGCGTTTTACTTGTGGGGGACAGTTTTTGAAGTTTTAGCCATTCTTATAAGTAGAGAAGGATGAAACGGGGGAAGAATGCTTGGTGTTTTGCGACGGAACAAGTAAGAGATCTGAAAATATAGAGCTCTGAAGAAGGCAAAGATTTTGGAAATTAGAGGGAAGAAGATTTGTGAGTAAAGTTTGAAAAATGAAGAAAGATGCACTTATAGGTTGAAGACGACGGTTCAGTGCCGGTGGTGCCCGACCATCGACTAACAAGCATTAAATGCCTATAGAACTATACCGACAAGACGTTTCAGTCACCTCTGCCGCTTACGTCATGATGCTTACGTCATGATAAACTGAGGGGAAGTTCGAAGAGTGAATTCGTTTCTTGTCATTGCACTCCAAAAAACGAGGGATTATCTGTATACGGTCAAAATCGGGCTTGCCTAATTTTGTATGAGTAACCGAAATCGGGGTGGCAGATCAAGGCTCGGCCTCGGTTATATCAGACCATGGTACGGAGATGGATTGGTAAGCTCGTGGATCAATGGCTGATCAAGATTGAGACCAGCCGTGATCGAGACCGAAGCAAGAAAGAGATCATGTAAGATCGAAGGAAGCCTGCTAAGTCGAGCAACAGAAAGCCAAGATATCCATGATCAGGCAAGGATCATGTTGGAAATCTCGGCACGTATCAAGTCAGGGCCGGTTATTTAGCCTATCATGAGATTTGCTTCAGTAATTTGAATTATACCATAAATAGGATTTCTCTACTATATAAAGAGGGTCCTATTCATTTTGTAATCACAATACATTCACGCATAACAAGGCAATATATTATATTTTTTCTCTCGCAAGCTATGTTGTTCAGTTCATACTTTTCATTAAGCAGACTCAGTTGGTTCGAGGGCGGTTTAGCTCGAGGGTCGCAGTCGTTCATCATATTGGCTTGATTTATTTTACTGTTAATTCCTAACGTTGATTCTCATATTTATCAGTTTGTGCCAAGTGAAATCACATATCCTTAAAATCACATATAAGTTTAATTGTTATCCAATTTTAAGGGTAAACACATATGTAGTCGGACAGTAAATAAATTCGCTAAGGACTATGTTTATACTGTCACGGCTATATCTTTTTTTTCGTTTTTTCAAAATTGCAGTTTTGCAACAACAAAAGACACCTCACAAAGACACATATTTGCTTAGATCGTCTAAACCATAAATGTATCACGAAGTTGATTTCTTAAGATGGTAGTAATTGTTTTGGACTGCAAATGGAAATACTAAATGATAATAAATGGAACATGTTATCATCGAGACCGATGTCGCATCTAGTGATCTTATACTAGGAGCTTAGTTAGAGCTGATCACCGCTGTTGACTATTTACCTGAGAAATTAATAATTTATCTTATAAATGAATTCTTTATTTCTGTAGGATCTCCGTATTGACTTGAATACAACTCGTACAGTTCAGTGGGAATTACAAAATATAATTCTACTCTACCCAAAAAAGGAAAAAGAAAAATAGCGAACTAGAAATATAGGAACTTGTGCAAGGGACGGTGCATTTGCTAATGTAATTTATTTTTATTCTAATTCTTGTTCTCATGTACTTTGCTTCTGATTTTACTAACATAGAATAATATAAGCTCCCAATCATATAAAAGACTGCTTTCTTGATAGATGTACAAAGAAATTCTGCCTACAGATTGTATAAATTTTTTACAAATTTGATGCAATATTAAGTTAAAGAGAAAAAAAATTTCCTTTTGTCAAATTTAAGTGGTTATCTTTTCTCATGTCTTCTTCTTTAATCTAGAAATCAAGGAAATAGAATTGTGAAAGTCTTGGTGTCATAGGAGAATTTGAAAAGTTTTTCTTTTCTTTTTTACCATTCTTTTAATATATATATATATATATATATATATATATATATATATATATATATGGTTAAATCCTGTTTTATTTATTTTAATTAGTGGGGGCCTGGGTCGGTTGTTGATCATTTTTCTTGGTAAGATGGTGGGTACACTATAACTGAAAAATGATGGTGTTTGGGATAAAAGTATAGTGTTTGTTAAAAAAAGAACACTACTTTGCTTCTTGCTGCTGGGCTTCTTTTTCTTTTACCTTTTACTTTTTTGCTTGCATTTTTCTTTTCTTTTTTTTTTTTCTTCTTAGGTTCTGTCTTTTTCATAGGTGCTTAATACGATGGATAACTTTTTTTGAACAATAACTTATCTTTTTTATAAATATTACCAATTGAAGAGTGAGTGATACTTTCCGAAAATAATATAGTAGAGGTTTTTAATAATACTCGCAAAATCATATATTGATTTAATTAAAGATTGATAATAATTTAAGTATCTTTGGAGCAGTAATAAGAAGTTAAAATTTAGATATTTGTGAAGGGTAATGATATCCGCTAGAAAATTATCAAAATCTTATTTCCTTATTTGTATATTATCGTTTAATTCAAGCAACTAAATACTAAAATTGACTTATATTATTTTCTGCAACATATTATCTTTTCTTATTTCTGGGTAGAGGGGTCGATGAAGGATTTGCTCCTCTTGTACGCATTACATTCAGAAAGATCCATAATGAGATCATTTATAATTTGGCTTTTTCTTTCTTTTACACTTTTCTTTTCATCCAAGCATAATGGAAATTGTGGATTATAAAATGAATGCAACAACCACGGAAATAAGAAATACTTAAGCATAAAAAGAGAGAATGAATTAAAAAGTGTGGTGACATATTTGCGAAAACTTGTGGCTTATTATTATCTGTTTTCTTTTTCTTTACCAAAGGCAAATTAAATTGGTACAGAATTGAATCTTTTATTCTTTTTTAATCAAAACGAGTATTCTTTTATTCATGCATTAGCAAAGCGAAAGAGTCACGAGTTTCATGTACAAGCCATATGGGAAACTGATCCTCCCAAGATACTTCATGTATTAAAGTCTTTGAAAAACTAGCTACAAGGTGACTACATCTGTTTTTATTCCTTCTAATAAGTAGAAACGAACTACATCTAGGTTGTCTCTAAGGTGACCAATATCTTCATATACATTCTGCACATATTAAGGTGATGAATTCTGTCCCTGTAATATCAGTACCAATTCCTTCGCATATAATTAATAGGACATGAATCTTTCTCCATCCTTTATGAATTGAATATTTTATCTTTATTTATCAAAAATTGTAGACTAATACGTCTCTCATGCTCCTAAATATACTGAATAATTCGACTTCGGATGGTCGTAAATTACATTACAAGTAAATCTGAGGGAAACTATATTTGAGAAAACTTGAAATTATATTGTGTAATAAAAATCATGTTAAGGCTTTCATCTCTTTCTATTTTTCCTTAATTGTTTCCGTGAATCTTTTAGCTATTTAAAAGTAAAAGAAAATTGTAACTTACAACAACAAAACAATGATTAATTTTTAGACTAAATACAAATGGTTTGATACATGAGAGCATCCGACTAGGCAAATCTTCTTTTCTAGTAATTAAGAGCATATTATAATTAAATTTCGTAAAGCTCAAAGCTATGCCACATGGGTGGAAGACTGATGGGTGTCTTAGTTGCCACTTGAACGTCTCCTTTGCGTCCCAAGGCGTTGTTAGACTTTGAGAAAATTTATTAGTATAACTTTTTAATTAAGATTTAAATTATGTACGGGAAAATATTTTTATATTATTTGAGTAATTTAACTTATTATAACATATTATCTACTCTATTTCTTGGTTATAGGATCATGCTCGTATATAAAGTAGTTACATATTATTGTAGTCAATTTAACCGCATAGTGTATAAATTATATGCTATCAGTATACAAAATATAAATGGAACTTTTTTAAAGGGGGAATAAATATACCTCTTGTTTGTAGAAACATATATGATGCTTCAACTTCAATCTCAAAACTTTCTAATTAATCACCTTCTTATATATATAACTACTTCTCTTTCTAAGAAAAAACTATTTTTACATCAAATTTTTTCTTTTCTTTTTCTGTTTTATTTGTAAAAGCTGGGCCTATCTTAGAGCCCGTTTGGCCAAGCTGCCAAAATCTGCTTATTTTGAAAAATACTTTTTTTCAGAAGTACTTTTTTTAAAAATACTTTTGAAAAAAAACTGTTTGTGTTTGGCCAATTCATTTAAGAATTACATTTTGCAATATTTAGTAAATAATTTGTGTTTGGCCAATCATTTCAAAAAGTGCTTTTGAGTGTCAAATTACCAAAAAGGATAGTACCAAGATCGTATAATTCTTTTAAATATAAAATGAACTTAAATATTTATCGTAAGAGACTTTTATTATTTTTTATTTTATTTAATTAAAATATAAAACATAAAGTAAACACACATATTAAAGATTTAAATTAATTTTACATATATAGTTATACTAAAGAATATGATATTATCCAGTATAATTACTTATTTTTATATGATGATTTGAATAATTAAAATAACATCATTCAGTATAAATTAGAAGTCTATCCACAAATTACTGTATATTGATAATCCATCATGAAATAATAAGTAAAGTCACTCACACATGATAATACTTCTAAAAAATTTCATCTCTACTTCTATCACACAGCGCTTCCATATTAGTAGAAGACTTGCCTCGCATTTCTAAACGAATATCAGAAGGCCGATCTCCTTCATCAATCTCTGTAGTAATGTCTTCATTAGCATAATAGTTGAATTCTTTATCGGTAAAAGAATATTGTCGGATGAAATTATGTATAGCCATGGTAGTTGTAACTAGATGATTTTGAGTGTCAAACTTGAAAGATGACATTGAGCGTAAAATAAAAATAATTTTAAATATATAAAAAAATCGTAAAAGAAATAGTTAAGTATGTTTAAATTCTAATTCAAAAAGAGTAACTAATTATTAACAACACATAATTAAATTCAAAAAGAAACTAATTATTACCTAACCTTACTAACTTTGTCCTAAAATGCCAAGTGGCCTATTGTGAGGCTGCCACTTGACTAAATATGGATACATTTCCTTTTTTCTTTTAATAATATATAGATATATTATGTAATGCAATTGTAAATTTATTAGCTTTAGTAGGTCATTTTCACAAATCAGATTTGATAATTGTTTTAAAGATTCGGGAACTAATAGCATATGATAGAAGAAATTATAAATAATTATTTGTCGAAGAGAATTGATAATCCAAAGAAGATGCAGATAATTTGCTTTACTGTAAAAAAAGAAGAAGATAATTTGGAAAGTTACGAGACATTACAAAAAGAAAAGATCAAAAACAAGAAAAGTCAATAAAAAATTTGAAAAGTTACAATATGATTCATATATATATGATATCTTTAATCTTAATAGGATGGTAAAAACTAGAAACGAAAATGAAAAGAAAAAACATAAATTAGTAAGGGATACTTTGAAAAATATAAATTTATGGTGAGGATAGTTTTGTCTTGAATAAATTAATTTTCTACTTCTACTTCTGCTTCTTGGAAGAAGCTAGAATTTTCTGCTTCTTCCCAAAAGCAGAAAAACTGCTTCTGCTGCTGGCAAAAAGTACTTTTCTGTATTGACCAAACAACTTAACTTTTTAAAAAAAAAAAAAAAACTTTTAGCCTCTATATCATTGCTAGAATATTTTATTCTTGAAGGAAGTTTCTATATCAAATAAATGAACAAACTGTGATCCCCATTTTAGGAAGGTGGGCCCCATTTTCAATCTTTTGATAATTTTAGAAAGCAGTTGAAGCTTCCCTTCCGCGCTTCCCTCCTAAGCCAAACACCTTCAAAACCTATGTACATTTAACAGTTACACACATAAACTAGCTCAGTGCTAAAATATTCTTGTATAAGTATTTTTTAGTTCTCAAAAGTAGCAATAGAGAGAAGAGCATACATACAGTAGAGTGATTCTTTTTCTTCAATTTTTTCTTCCTCTCTCTCTCATTGTAGGTTGTGCTATTCCTTAGCCAGCTCCTGTTTTTTCCTTTTATTTTTTTCTTCTAATTTTTTCGTCTATGTTGAAGCCAATAAAGCCAAGTTACTGAACGTAAAAAGGATCGATTTTTCTATTGAGAAATTCATTTTGGTACAAGGTTGAATTTGGAAAATGCAGAGTATCAATGTGTTACTCTTGCTGTCTTTGTTTTTCTTTTTCTTTTCATTGTTTTGCTCCTCTGTTAGGGCCACTGTTTCGTATGATGACAGAGCTATAATCATCAATGGGAAAAGAAGGATTCTTATTTCTGGTTCAATTCATTACCCAAGAAGCACTCCCGAGGTAATTATGCAAAAATGCAGTTGTAACGTTTTCATTTTTTTCATGGCCTTTTTGACAAATGGATATACCTTGTTTTATTGTAAATTTTGTTCCTTTAATGTTTTGTGATTTGCGAATGGTTTCTGAAAAATGGTCATCTTCATTTTGCTGTAATTTATGTTTACTTTAATGCTATATGGCTGTAAGAATTTTTCTGAAGGTTGTCATTTTTGCAGATGTGGCCTGATCTTATTCAAAAGGCTAAAGATGGAGGCTTAAATATGATAGAGACTTATGTCTTCTGGAATGGGCATGAACCCTCTCCTGGAAAAGTAATGCTTTAATATTCGTCATGCTATTAATATCAAGAAAAAGATAAATTGACTTTTTTTTTCTTCTTTTTGACTGTATTCTGTTTACAGTTTAATTTTGAGGGGAGGTATGATCTGGTTAAATTTATCAAATTGGTACATCAAGCAGACCTCTATGTTAATCTCCGCATTGGGCCTTACATTTGTGGAGAATGGAATTTTGGGTAATTCAAATAAAAGCAAATGGACTTTATTTTTCCAGTTCTCTCTGGTTTTACAATCTTTATTTATGCAGGGGATTTCCTGTTTGGTTAAAATATGTACCTGGTATGGAGTTTAGGGCAGACAATCACCCTTTTAAGGTTTGATTTATGACTTTGGATTTCTTCATCAGTTACTCCAAATGGGATAATATGTTCGGTTGCCAAACTGTTGTTATGTTTACTGATTGACTATGTTGCAGTTGGCAATGCAAGGATTTGTTCAAAGAATTGTCAACATGATGAAGTCAGAAAATTTGTTTGAGCCTCAAGGCGGATCAATTATTTTGGCACAGGTTTGAAAATATGCTCATTTCTATAGTTTCTAATTATCTGTAGTCCCATAATTTGAAAATTAGTAGTGCAGATAGAAAATGAGTATGGACCAATTGAGTGGGAAGTTGGTAGTGCTGGTAGAGCTTATACAAAATGGGCAGCTGAAATGGCTGTGGGTTTAGACATTGGAGTCCCATGGATCATGTGTAAGCAAGAGGATGCCCCTGATCCTGTGGTAAGCAATTCTCAATTTCTGAAATAGAAACCTAGAATTCTTAAGACTTGTGTCATGATTTTTTGGTCATTTGTCCCCAGAACTTACAGTTGTTGATTCTGCTGCAGATTGATACTTGCAATGGCTTCTACTGCGATGATTTCCGTCCTAATAAGCCCTACAAACCTAAAATGTGGACAGAAGTCTGGACTGGCTGGTAATTTCCAGGAGTTTAACCAATATATATATGTTTTGGTTAAATTGAAATTTTTTATTTAACCATGTATAGCAATATGTACAATTTGACTCATGAGTCAGTTCTCAAAAGGAAACAAAACTTTCAACAGACTCTACTCCTATACAGGATAACTATTCAAATGTTCCAGATGCCTTTGCCATGTATCTATAGTACTTTTGCCCATAGAGGTGAAGTTGCAAAATGTTCTCTCTAACTAGTTGACACTTGACAGCCTTCTCTTCTATGAGATCTGAATCTACGAGTATTCCTTTCTGCTGCTGACAGAAATTACAAGTGATGCATGCTCTTGGTTTAGAGTTGTTAGTCTTCCCAACAGACCATACTACCTCAGTTTTTCCAACTTTTTCCACGCCACTAATGTCTGTCAACTTTCTATTCTACGTGTTCAGGTATACGAAATTCGGTGGTCCAGTTCCTCGTAGACCAGCTGAAGATTTGGCTTTTTCAGTTGCGAGGTTTATTCAGAACAATGGCTCATTCTTCAATTACTACATGGTTAGGTTTGGTTTTGTTTAAGTGAAGTTGTTAAATAGAGGATCTTATAAAAGATAAGCATTTGTTTTTTAAATTAAAATATCTTTTTTCATGAATATGCAGTACCATGGGGGAACAAATTTTGGTAGGACAACTTCAGCACTTTTCATTGCCACTAGCTATGATTACGATGCTCCGCTAGATGAATATGGTATGGAAAATAAAGAAAGCCATATAACTGTGTTTTCTCAAATTTACACACATTTGCACATCTGCAAAACAAAAGTAAAATAATGGAAAGGTGATTTATTCTATGATGTAATAGGGCTGTTGAATGAACCAAAGTATGGGCATTTGAGGGATTTGCATAAAGCTATCAAGCTATCTGAACCAGCTTTAGTTTCCTCATATCCCACGGTCAATTGGCTTGGAAAGAATCAAGAGGTCATTCTGATATAGAATCTTTAGCCTTCTAGCAGAATTATGATCTTAATTTTCATCTTACAATGATTTACATTTTTTATATCCAACAACAGGCTCATGTCTTTAGATCAAAATCCGGGGCTTGTGCTGCGTTCCTATCCAACTATGACACTAAATATTCAGTTAAAGTCACCTTTCAGAATATCCAGTATGACCTGCCTCCATGGTCCATCAGCATTCTTCCTGATTGCAAAACTGCTGTTTACAACACCGCTAGGGTAATGAGAGAAACTCTTACTTAATCTATCTTTACTAGTTCTGATTTTTGTTGTTAATCTGGAAAGACGTCATTCTGATAAGATATACGTACTAATATTTTCTTAAAAAAATATAAAACATATGTTAAAATACATATGAATGTTCAGGAGCAGAGTTTCTAATATCTTCTTGCAACTGCTGCAGATTAGCTCCCAAAGCTCACAGATGATGATGGCACCTGTAGTTGGCGGTTTATCTTGGCAGTCATACAGCGAAGAAACTCCATCTGCTGAAGAAAGCGATACGCTTTCAGCAAATGGACTACTGGAGCAGATAAATATTACTAGAGATTGCTCAGACTATCTGTGGTACATGACAGAGTGGGTACCTTCATCTCCCTGCTTCTTTCAAAAGATTTTTATGTTTACTTGGTAGATTCAATATTTTTTATAATCTTTTGGTTACTTGCCTCAGTGTAAACGTAGGGTCTGATGAAGGATTTCTAAAGAATGGAAAGGACCTTTTTCTCACTGTTATGTCTGCTGGTCATGCCATGCATGTCTTCATCAATGGCCAACTATCAGGTAGTGAGACCTGCACTCTATTTGGGAATAGGGATTGATAAATACGTCTAATTGTCCGTTCTCATCTCCATTTCGCTTCTATTTGGCTTTACCTTGTGGTAGGAACTGTTTATGGGGGATTAGATAATCCAAAACTGACATATAGTGGCAATGTGAAACTAAGAGCTGGTATTAACAAGATTTCTTTGCTCAGTGTTGCTGTTGGTCTCCCGGTTAGTTCTACTTCATGTTTCTCTATTCTCTTTAAAAGGAGAATTTAAACTTTCATGGTTTTGATGCTAGTAAATGCATTTCAGAATGTTGGTTTGCACTTTGAGACATGGAATACTGGAGTTCTTGGTCCAGTTACATTGAGTGGTCTCAATGAGGGGACAAGAGACTTGACAATACAAAGATGGTCTTACAAGGTTTCTTCCCTAATAACTCTCCCTCTTTTCTACCAAGTGTTTTGTCTAAATCTAGAAGCCAGAGTCATCCAAGATAACAAGAAATTTTGCGTTATGTTTCTTTGAATAGACAACTATAGATACCACTCCCATCTAGGACAAAATTTTCTTTGTTTTCCTTTTTCTCGAAGAGATATTATAATGTGGGAGAAACCAAGAGAATGGAGGTGTGAAGCATCTATGGTTTTATGTCTGCAGGTTGGTCTAAAAGGTGAATCATTAAGTTTTCATACCTCAACTGGAGGTTCCTCTGTTGAATGGGTTGAAGGTTCACTTTTGGCTCAAAGGCAGCCCCTCACTTGGTACAAGGTAAATTCCTAATGTAAATGTCAACATTATGATACAATTTTTGATCACATTAAACGTGTCCATTGGACATGGTTTATCAGTTTTACGACTTGAATAAAATAGCACAGTTAACATACCAAAGATTTTCCAGGCTACATTTGATGCACCTGAAGGAAATGATCCAGTAGCGTTAGACATGGTAAGTATGGGAAAAGGTCAAATATGGGTAAATGGTGAAGGTGTAGGCCGCCACTGGCCTGGATACATAGCAAAGGGCCACTGTGGGGAATGCATTTATGCTGGAGAGTACACTGAAAAGAAATGTCAGACAAACTGTGGACAGCCTTCTCAAAGATGGTAAGGATTTATATTGTTTCCAGTAAATTTTGGGTTGGATTATGGGCTACACCGATTTTCCTACTTTGTTAATTGAGGGGATACATTTATGCGTCATATTCACTAGAATCAAACATGCTTTTAAAAGCTAACAAGATTGACCATAGAGTAAATTAGCCTACTTCCTCAAGGTGCAATCTGAAGAGAAGAACAGTACTAGAAGCTTTGAAAAAAAGTGTACCATAACTTGAGCTTGTTGTCTGAAAGCAAATGAATTGTGAAACTGATGATTTTAGGTATCATGTCCCAAGATCATGGCTGAAACCAAGTGGAAATCTGTTGGTAGTTTTTGAAGAATGGGGTGGTGTTCCAACCAGAATTTCTTTGGTTAGAAGAGCAACTGCCAGAGTTTGTGCTGATATTGTTGATGGGCAGCCAACTCTAAAAAACTGGCGAACGGTGGGCTCTGGAAAATCTGGTAATATGCATCCGAAAGCTCACTTGTGGTGTCCAGATGGGAAGAAAATCTCAAAAATACAGTTTGCTAGTTACGGAGTGCCACAAGGAACTTGTGGGAACTTCCGCGAGGGTACCTGCCATGCTCGCAAGTCATATGATGCATTTGAAAAGGTGTGTCATTGTTTTTACATTATGTAATTACTTCAAAGTTTTCTGAGACCAAAGTGCTTAGTGATGACTGCAATTACCTGGTTTCCTGATTCAATATTCTTTATTTTGCTTCGTGACTAAACGAAAGATTCAACGTTAAAGGTGTTCGTGATAAATATTCCTATGTTTTGCTAACTTTCAAATGGATATCACAGAATTGCATTGGACGGCAGTCTTGTTCAGTAAATGTTGTGCCTGAAGTTTTTGGAGGAGATCCGTGTCCAAATACTTCAAAGAAGTTATCCGTCGAAGCTATTTGCAGATGAGATTATTAAAGGGAGTTGGATACAAAGTGAAACCAAAATCAATTCACTATAAATGCAGAAATACGTGATTACAGGAATATCATTTTCAGAAAAAATTTCCTTGCTTTTCTGCAAGCTCTGATTTCAGACACGAGGGCTGCTGATTCTGTTATTGGATTTGAAGAAATTGTACAGCATCTCGATATAATTTTGAATTTAGATAAGCTTCATGTTTGGATATACAACATTCATTGATCCAGGGCACCATTCCTCCAAATGGTTGAAAACCTGGAATAGAAAGGGAATATATATGAACTGTGTTTATGAAATAACCAGGGAGCCAATTTTCCCTTTATATTTGTAATAATCTCACTGTGTAACAGTTATTTGAAAATATTCTATAAAGGCATAGCGATGTTTTTGCATCTTACTATTAGGACTCTGAGGGTTTATCTCATAGCAATATTTGTATTTAACCCATATATGTGATGAACATATACTTATGTTTTGTGGATAATATATTTATTCTTGTATACACCCATATTACTGTAAATATAGCAATACTGGCTCTCTGTTCATTGAGCCATTTATTAAAGACTATTATGGTATCAAATTAGCCAGCAAAATCCTCATAAACTGTGGTGGCTGAACGAAGCATCAACACAAAATCGATATAGTGCATACTATCCTTACGGATGCTCACTTACCATCTCTATTTTGGGTTGATGCTACTTTTTATGTTGTTTATACTTTATACCGTCAACAAAATTACCTACTCTTATTTTGAAAGGACTTTCTTCATTTGTAAAGATTTTTCATATACCTTTTGATTACAACTTTCTTCGAATTTTTGGTTATGAATGTTTTTCAAATATATCCGCTCAAGTATCTCATAAGCTTAATCCATGTTTTGTTCAATGTATTTTCCTACGTTATGCTTATAATTATAAAGGATACCATTGCCACGATCCTACAGTTGATCGTGTTTATATCAATCCACATGTTGTCCTTCATGGATTAGTTTTTTCCATATCCTCAATTGTCTCGTTCCTCTATTGTTTCTTCATCCGACTGCTCTCCTGAGATTCTTATAGTTACTACACCTTTATCTCCTTTGCAGATACATGCCCACTTTAGCTCTAGTGTGTCCACTTCTAAGTTGTCTTCTCCCCCTCCCTCAAGTATTTCTCCCTCGTGCTCTACATTAAACTCTACATTAAAATCCACTGATCATGTGTCCATCATAGATCCTTCTACCGAGTATTGCTCTTGTGTTCTCTCTACGCCTGCACCTTCCTCACTGCCAACTAGCACTTCTTCCGCTCCTACTTCAGTATCTCTAGCTCATTTAATACAAACTCGCTCTAGGTTTGATGTTTCTAAACAAAAACAAATATTTTCTTTGAACACTACTGTTCTAGAAATTGAACCTTCTTGTTTCTCTTAGGCAGTGAAAAGTTCAAAGGGGCAACATGTCATGGCAGATGATTTTAATGCACTTTTAGCAAATAATACTCGGGTTCTTATTCTTTTTCAACCTCGCTTGAACTTACCGGTTGTAAATGAGTTTATCGTATTAAATATAACTCAGATGGATTAGTTGAGCGATACAAGGCACCACTTGTAGGACAGGGATTTCATCAACAACCTAGCATTGATTATCATAAAACTTTTAGTATGTTGCCCACACTGCCACGGTTCGTATTGTACTCTCCCTTACTGTTTTTTACTTGGCCTATTCGGCAATTTGATGTCAGTAAAGCTTTTTTGCATGGTATTGCTAGTGAGGAAATTTTATGAAACAACCCCTAGGTTTTACTCATCATAATCCTCAACATGATTGCAAACTAACCAAAGTGCATTATAGTTTGAAGCATGCACCACATGATTGCTTTACCGCTTTAGTTCATTTTCTCCTGGCTCATGTTTTTTTGCAACAAATTCGATGCTTCCATGTCGGTTCACCATTTTTTGTCTGGTATTCTTATTTTATTACGTTATGTTGATGACATCATTCTTACTGGCAACCATCTTATCCTCTTGATTAATTAGTCGTCTCTCTAGACAATTTGCGATGAAAGACTTAGGTGATCTTTATTACTTTCTTGGTATACAAGCAGTTCGTTCTTCTAATGATCTTCATTTGTGATCACGCTGAACTATGCATTATAAAAAGGACTAAGCGCTCGTTGCAAACATAATCCAGTTTACAAGTCTGGAGTCAAATCCCACAGCGAACTAAGGCTTAGCTACAGCTGTTCAATATTGCTAAGAAACACAAGCTCGAACAATTCCAACGTTATAAATATTAAGATTCTTGTATCAAATTAACAAATAAATTAAATTAGTAGATTACAACTAGGATAACTAAGGGTTGGAGAAAAGATTAAGGAGGTCTAAAGTTATGATTTCCCCAATTGTCGGAATCCTTCCCGCTACGTCTTCTATAACTTGGCCTAAGTATTCTCTCCCAAGTAATTACCACAATTTACTAGACATATTCTCCTGAATTATGCTAGGTGGCATTAAGTACGGCTCACTCGGATCGCACCAAGGTTTCGTTATCCCTAATCCCACCTTTAAACCCTCTGTATTGATCCCTCATATACGTTAGGAGTGATGTTGTTCAACAACTACCTAAATATGCACTCTCTCCCGAGTAATACACATTGAATAGGCATAGTCGATTGAGAGCTCTTCAACCAACAACAATAATAACGTAGTTGAACAAATAGAGAAAATACAACAGCAAATCTGTATTAACATAATAAGAAAATCATCCTCCAATAAGTTCCATCAAAGCCCAAGATAACAAATTAGCTATTCATAATAGTATGCATAACTACAATACTAGAATTCGAAACCAATAATCGAAATAGGAAGAAGGAAGTGAAAAACTCGTCGAAGAATTCTCCGCCTTGCTCCTAATGTGATATTGCCTCCTTAGGTCGAATCTCGGATCTCCACGGCGGCTCCGTGTTAAGTCTATTTATATGTGTAGGAAAAGACCTAAGCATGTAGGCCAAGTCCTAGTCAAACCAGGAGACGAAATAAGCCTTCAAAGCTCGGAATGTGCGCGCCCCAGACCTGGCCTCGCGAGGTTTAACGCCAGCTTGAGCTCGCCCCAGGCCTGGCGTTGCTAGCTCCAACGCGAGCTGAAGGCCTGGCATCGCCATGTATAAAGCCTGCAATAGGCCTAGCTTCACCAAGTATAAAGCCTGCTATAGGCCTGGCTTCGCCAACTTTCTCCGTTTCATTGTTCTCGAGCACGCTTTCAATGTTTAAGTATCACTTTTGCTCTACTTTCATCTCCAATTCACCTACACATAAAATAGACTCCATTACGCGCAAATAAAGTGTAATTTATCGTTAAAGCATATAAAATGCAAGGCAAATAATGTACAAAACTATGAAATTATAGCCACACATCAATACCCCACATTTAAACATTGCTCGTCCTCGAGCAATCAAACTACACTTATAGACACAACCTTTTTTTAAGCAATTCCCTTAACTCATTACACCAAGAATGTTTAAAATAGTCTAAGCACCAAGGTGTAACATCTTCACCTCAAGATTTGACTCGCAAGTACCCTGCATTATTCACAACTCACTCACTTACTCTACATGGAGGTCAATGACATTACCTTTCCTTCATGAATCACGTGCCCTCACACAAAAAAAGAGAGTAGTGCCATACACAATAAAATTTAAGAACAATTAGGAACTCAAGATAAAAAGAATTCACTCACTCTCAGAAATAACATCATATGCCACAAAAGATGCACCATAGGCTTGCCCGTAGTGTACTACTCTCCTAATCGAGCTCATTCAGTCTAGGATCAAGTAGGACGTTAGTTGGTTGTAATGTAGGCTACGGGTCGGGTAGGATACATTTGGATATAAGAGTGACTACATCTCCCTAAGCACTTTAATACATATACTTTAACATTCAAGCCTATATTTATGTCAAACCAAAACTCGACCTTCACTTCAATTTATATTACCCCATACTTCTTTAAGCACCAGTATATCACTAGCCACCACCATCAAGACTTATTTTTCATACAATACAACTATTTTTTTTCTCTTTTTTTTTTCTTTCAATTCAGGTGGCTTTTATTGACTTCTTTTTTTTTTCAAAACGGTGCACCTTTCTCCTTATTTCAATTGTTCCACTCAAAAGCCACCCCACCACCCCACACTTTAACTTTTTCATAATTCATCAAAATTCAAGTGCTCATGAGAGGTGACAAGGTTCAAATATTTGGTCGATTCAAACAAAGGGGTACAGCTTGTAATGTGGTTATCAAAGAAACAGGATTATAGGCTCAAAGGGGTTAACTACGATACATAACAATTAGGCGGGTAAAATATACATATCTGGCTCAACAAAGAAACACCTATATCACGTCCAAGACTGAACAAAACTACTATTTCGTTTTGTACACACACGTGGCAAGTTGTAGACATCAAATTCAATGCACTGAATACATACAAACTTCACACAGACATGGCACATGACACACTCAGGATTGGTTTTATCACGACACTCCAGTCAAAGCAATCAAGCAAATTTAAGAATCTACGATTTAAGGTACTTATATTAGAGGCAAACATTGAGCCTAAGCGTTACAACCAGAGTACTCACTATTCTCAAGGCATAACAAAGTCAAGAGATATCGCTGCAATTCAATTCATCTCACACTGACTCCTACTCCTAAAAAAAATAAAACTAACTACACCCGGTTCAAACAAAACCATTGGAAAAGAAATGCGGCACAAGAAAACCAAGGGGGAATTACTACACTACCTACAAAGAATTTTTTTCAGACTTAAATTCCTCAGATCTAAAAGATTAATTAATTAAACTAACACAACTAAAATAGCATAGAAAGTCACCCAGACAATCTCCTCACCCCACACTTAAAATTGTGCATTGTCCCCAATGCACACCATAACTAATGAGAGGGTAAAAGAAACTCCCTAGTAGACCAAAGGCCAAAGCACTAGCAGCTCATGGGGTACTCAGATTCTCCCAGGCTTGGTCTTTCGTGCGGGTACCTCACACTTAGTTCCAACCGTCTGGTTTGCTGTTGCATCCTTCCAATAGCTTTGCTTTCCATGCTCCTAGAAAATCAAAAATCAACACTATAAAATTAATACAATTAAAAAAAATATACTAAAAAAAATAATAAAAGAATGCAGTAAAGGTGGGTTGCCTCCCAACAAGCGCTTGATTTAACGTCGCGGCACGACGCGAATAACATTTTCCCTCCAAGTCGAACTTATAAATTGGACCCCAATTTTGATTCAAGCTTATGATTATGCTCCTGGGGTGGTGGAATGAATTTGACTGGCCCAATAAAATAATGTAGTATTCTGCACTTCTTGGCCTTTAGATGAGGTGTGTAATCTCGACTTTCTGGCAAGATGAATTCCAGAATGTAGGCATCTTGTTCCTTATTCCTTGACTCCTCAAGTTGCTCGGATGGCTCTATTTCTGTATCATCATCCAAACACAATGTGGAAAAATGCTTGGAGTGTGGACCAATGCACTTAACTACGTGAACTTTTGGAGTGTCAGCATTCTCAACACCAATGACACTAGAGTCAACTAAATATGTATCCTCAATGTCCTTGGTTGACTCTAGTATCTCTTCCACAACATCGAAATCCTCAAATTCTAGTTGATTGGTTTAGTCATATTCTAGTCTCAACTCCTCCATTATAATGGCAATTTCTGCAGTCAATTCATGCTCTTCTTGGCTACTATCCACAATGTAAACTTGTTGCGCTTTACAAGGTTCAATTAGTTTATTCGCTTGAGCCTCCAAGTTATGAATAGTTGCCTCTTGCATTTGTATCTCCAATGTTTTCTTATCATATAGTTCCATGAAACACTTTAACATATCCTTGGTCAGCTTTAACATATTTTTGATCTCCTTCAGGTCAGTCTCCCTGGGTTCTTTGTTCCTATTAACTTCACCAGAAAAAGTAAACCATCATAGTAAGGGGTTGGGGGAAGATAAGAAATATAAGCACAACCATGAAAGATATCATCTTGACCAACACATATCACACACATTCCACACATTCCACACATAAGATTGAGTTGGTACACATAACTCGCTCTCGGAATATTTTGATAATTTTTCCAAGGGTGGTTTTCTTCACAATATGCATAAGGAGGATTAAAAGTAGAATTACCAACATCAATACTCTCAAAATTCAGAGATGCCATGTCTCTCAGATCATAAATCAAAATTTTTTTAAAGAAAATAATCAAATACAAGAAAAAAAATTAAAGTTCAAACTTACAACCTAGAAATATGTACACCTACCGCTACACCGTTAGTTCCCCGGCAAGCCAAAATTTTGATCACGCCCAACTATGCCTTATAAAAAAGACTAAGCGGTCATTGCAAATATAATCCGGTTTACAAGTCTGGAGTCGAACCTCATAGAGAACTAAGGCTTAGCTACAACTGTTCAATATTGCTAAGAAACGCAAGCTCGAACAATTCCTATGTAATATATATTAAGAGTCTTGTATCTAATTAACTAACAAATTAAATTAGTAGATTACAACTAGGGATACTAAGGGTTGGAGAAAAGATTAAGGAGGTCTAGAGTTATGATTTCCCCAATTGTCGCAATCCTTCCCGCTACATCTTCAATAATTTTGCCTAAGTATTCTCTACCGATCATGAGTGCTCTAAGTGTTGTGATTATCTTCCGAGTAACTACCACAATTTATTAGACATATTCTCCCGAATTACGCTAGCTGGCATTAAGTAAGGCTCACTCGGATCGCACCAAGGTTTCGTTATCCCTAATCCCACCTTTAAACCCTCCGTGTCGATCCCTCATATACGTTAGGAGTTATGTTGTTCAACAACTACCTAAATATGCACTCTCTCCCAAGTAATACACACTAAATAGGCATAGTCGATTGAGAGCTCTTCAACCAACCACAATAATAATGTAGTTGAACAAATAGAGAAAATACTACAGCCAATCTATATTAATGTGACAAGAAAATCATCCTCCAATAGGTTCCATCAAAACCCAAGATAACAAATTAGCTATTCATAATAGTATCCATAACTACAATACTAGAATTCATAGCCAATAACGGAAATATGAAGAAGGAAGTGAAAAACTCGTAGAAGAATTCTCCGCCTTGCTCCTAATGTGTTCTTTCCTCCTTAGATCAAATATCGGATCTCCACGGCGGCTTCGTGCTCTCTCTAGGTCTAAAGTGTGTCAAAAGTGGCGTTTTAGGTCTATTTATATGTGTAGAAAAAGACCTAAACGTGTAGGCTAAGTCCTGGTCAAACTAGGAGACAAAATAAGCCTTCAAAGCTCGAAATGTGCGCGCCTCGAACCTGGCCTCGCGAGGTCTACCGCCAGCTTGAGCTCGCCCCAGGCCTGGCGTCGCCAGCTCCAACGCGAGCTAAAGGCCTGGCGCCGCTAGGTATAAATCCTGCTATAGGCCTGGCTTCGCCAGGTATAAAGCCTGCTATAGGCCTGGCTTCGCCATCTTTCTCCGTTTCACTGTTCTCGATCACGCTTTCAACGTTTAAGTATCCCTTTTGCTCTACTTTCATCTCCAATTCAGCTACGCATAAAATAGACTCCATTACGCGCAAATAAAGTCTAATTAATCATTAAAGCATATAAAATGCAAGGCAAGTAATGTACGAAACTATGGAACTATAGCCACACGTCAATACCCCACACTTAAACATTGCTCGTCCTCGAGCAATAAAACTACACTTATAGACACAACCTTTTTTTAAGCAATTCCCTTAACTCATTACACCAAGAATGTTTAAAATAGTCTAAGCACCAAGGTGTAACATCTTCACCTCAAGATTTGACTCGCAAGTACCCTGCGTTATTCACAACTCACTCACTTACTCTAACATGGAGGTCAATGACATTACCTTTCCTTCATGAATCACGTGCCCTCACACAAAAAAAAGAGAGTAGTGCCATACACAATAAAATTTAAGAACAATTAGGAACTCAAGATAGAAAGAATTCACTCACTCTCAGAAATAACATCATATGCAACAAAAGATGCGACATAGGCTTGGCCGTAGTCTACTACTCTCCTAATCGAGCTCATTCAGTCTTGGATCAAGTAGGAATTTAATTGGTTCTAATGTAGGCTACGGGTCGGGTAGGATACATTTGGATATAAGAGTGACTACACCTCCCTAAGCACTTTAATACATATACTTTAACATTCAAGCCTATATTTATGTCAAACCAAAACTCCACCTTCACTTCAATTTATATTACCCCATACTTCTTTAAGCACCAGTATATCACTAGCCACCACCATCAAGAATTATTTTTCATACAATACAACTATTTTTTTTTTCTCTTTTTTTGTCCTTCTCTTCAGGTGGCTTTTATTGAATTCTTTTTTTTTTCAAAACGGTGCACCTTTCTCCTTATTTCAATTGTTCCACTCAAAAGCCACCCCACCACCCCACACTTTAACTTTTTCATAATTCATCAAAATTCAAGTGCTCATGAGAGGTGACAAGGTTCAAATATTTGGTCGATTCAAAACAAGGCGTACGGCTTGTAATGTGGTTACCAAAGAAACAGGATTATAGGCTCAAAGGGGTTAACTACGATACATAACAATTAGGCGGGTAAAATATACATATCTGGCTCAACAAAGAAACACCTATATCACGTTCAAGACTGAACAAAACTACTATTTCGTTTTGTACACACACGTGGCAAGTTGTAGACATCAAATGCAATGCACTGAATACATACAAACTTCACACAGACATGGCACATAACTCACTCAAAATTGGTTATTATCACGACACTCCAGTCAAAGCAGTCAAGCAAAACATAAGAATCTACGATTTAAGGTATATTAGAGTCAAACATTGAGCCTAAGAGTCACAACCAGAGTACTCACTATTCTCAAGGCATAACAAAGTCAGGAGATAAAACTGTAATTCAATTCATCTCACACTGGCTCCTACTCCTAGAAATAAAATAAAACTAACTACACCCGGTTCAAACTAAACCATTGGAAAAGAAATGCAGCACAAAGAAAAACCAAGGGGGGATTACTACACTACCTACAAAGAATTTTTTTCAGACTTAAATTCCTCAGATCTAAAAGATTAATTAATTAAACTAACACAACTAAAATATCATAGAAAGTCACTCGGACAATCTCCTCACCCCACACTTAAAATTGTGCATTGTCCCCAATGCACACCATAACTAATGAGAGGGTAAAAGAAACTCCCTAGTAGACCAAAGGCCGAAGCACTAGCAGCTCATGGGGTACTCAGACTTCTCCCAGGCTTGGTCTTTCGTGCGCGTACCTCACACTTAGTTCCAACCGTCCGGTTTGCTGTTGCATCCTTCCAATAGCTTTGCTTTCCATGCTCCTAGAAAATCAAAAATCAACACTATAAAAATAATACAATTAAAAAAAATATAGTAAAAAAATAAATAAAAGAAAGCAGTAAAGGTGGGTTGCCTCCCAACAAGCGCTTGATTTAACGTCGCGGCACGACACGAATAACTTTTTGCCTCCGAGTCGAACATATAAATTGGACCCCAAGTTTTGATTCAAGTTTATGATTATGCTCCTGGGGTGATGGAATGAATCTGACTTGCCCAATAAAATAATGTAGTATTCTGCACTTCTTAGCCTTTAGATGAGGTGTATAATCTCGACTTTCTGGCAAGATGAATTCCAGAATGTAGGCATCTTGTTCTTTATTCCATGACTCCTCAAGTGGCTCGAATGGCTCTATTTCTGTATCATCATCCAAACACAATGTGGAAAAATGCTTGGAGTGTGGACCAATGCGCTCAACTACGTGAACTTTTGGACTGTCAGCATCCTCAACACCAATGACACTAGAGTCAATTAAATATGTATCCTCAATGTCCTTGGTTGACTCTAGTATCTCTCCTATAATATCGGCATCCTCAAATTCTAGTTGATTGGTTTAGTCATATTCTACTCTCAACTCCTCCATTATAATGGCAATTTCTGCAGCCAATTCATGCTCTTCTTGGCTACTATCCACAATGTAAACTTGTTGCGCTTTACAAGGTTCAATTAGTTTATTCGCTTGAGCTTCCAAGATGTGAATAGTTGCCTCTTGCATTTGTATCTGTAGTGTTTTCTTATCATATGGTTCCATGAAACACTTTAACATATCCTTGGTCAGCTTTAACATATCTTTGATCTCTTTCAGGTCAGCCTCCCTGTGTTCTTTGTTCCTATTAACTTCACCAGAAAAAGTAAAACCATCATAGTAAGGGGTTGGGGGAAGATAACAAATAAAAGCACAACTATGAAAGTGACCATCTTGACCACCACACATGTCACACACATTCCACACATAAGATTGAGTTGGTGCACATAACTCGCTCTCGGAATATTTTGATAATTTTGCCATGGGTGGTTTAGTTCACAATATGCATAAGGAGAATTAAAATTAGAATTACGAACATCAATAGTCTGAAAATTCCAAGATGCCATGTCTCTCAGATAAAAAATCGAATTTTTTTAAAAAAATAATCAAATACAAGAAAACAAAATTATAAGTTCAAACTTGCAACCTAGAAATATGTACGCCTACAGCTACACCGTTTGTTCCCCGGTAATGGCGCCAAAAATTTGATCACACCCAACTATGCCTTATAAAAAGGAGTAAGCGGTCGTTGCAAATATAATCCGGTTTACAAGTCCGGAGTCGAATCCCACAGAGAACTTAGGGTTAACTACAACAGTTCAATATTGCTAAGAAACACAAGCTCGAACAATTCCTATGTTATAAATAATAAGATTCTTGTATCTAATTAACTAACAAATTAAATTAGTAGATTACAACTAGGTATACTAAGGGTCGGAGAAAAGATTAAGGAGGTCTAGGGTTATGATTTCCTCAATTGTCGGAATCCTTCCCGTTACGTCTTCTATAATTTTGCCTAAATATTCTCTACCGATCATGAGCGCTCTGAGTGTTGTGTTTCTCTCCCGAGTAACTACCACAATTTACTAGACATATTCTCACCAATTACGCTTGCTGGCATTAAGTACGGCTCACTCGGATCGCACCAAGGTTTTGTTATCCCTAATCCCACCTTTAAACCCTCCGTATTGATCCCTCATATACGTTAGGAGTGATGTTGTTCAACAACTACCTAAATATGCATTCTCTCCCGAGTAATACATACTAAATAGGCATAGTCGATTGAGAGCTCTTCAACCAACCACAATAATACCGTAGTTGAACAAATAAAGAAAATACTACGGAAAATCTATATTAACATGACAAGAAAATCATCCTCCAATAGGTTCCATCAAAACCCAAGATAACAAATTAGCTATGCATAATAGTATGCACAACTACAATACTAGAATTCATAACCAATAATGGAAATAGGAAGAAGGAAGTGAAAAACTCGTAGAAGAATTCTCCGCCTTGCTCCTAATATGTTCTTGCCTCCTTAGGTCGAATTTCGGATCTCCACGGAGGCTCCATGCTCTCCCTAGGTTTAAAGTGTGTCAAAAGTGGCGTTTTTAGGTCTATTTATATGTGTAGGAAAAGACCTAAACGTGTAGGCAAAGTCGTAGTCTAACCAGGAGACGAAATAAGCCTTCAAAGCTCGGAATGTGCGCGGCCTCTGGCCTCGCGCGGTCTACTGCCACGTTGAGCTCGCCCTAGGCCTGGCGTCGCCAGCTCCAACGCAAGCTAAAGGCCTGGCGTCGCCAGGTATAAAGCCTGCTATAGGCCTGGCTTCGCCAGCTTTCTCCTTTTCACTGTTCTTGAGCACGCTTTCAATGTTTAAGTATCCTTTTTGCTCTACTTTCATCTCCAATTCACCTACATATAAGATAGACTCCATTTCGTGCAAATAAAGTATAATTTATCACTAAAGCATATAAAATGCAAGGCAAATAATGTACGAAACTATGGAATTATAGCCACACATCAATTTGTCACAAAAAAATTATATTTTTGTTTTCCTTCTTAAATTTCACATGCATTCCGACTCGCACCACTATTACTTCACGCACTTCTCTTTCTATTATAGATGGTGAGTTAATTTCAGATCTTAGTGAATATGTAACGACTCGGCCGGTCGTTTTTGGAATTTTCGCCCCGATCTCCTATTAACCGCTTCCCCTAAGTTCATTTATGCTATTTTGGTTTGCCGGGACGTTCGGTGTTGGGTTTTTGGAGAGTTTTGGGACACATAGTCCCTAAAGGAGAGCTTAAGTGTTGGAAAATGGTCCATAGTCAAAACAGTGTGAAGAGTGCCTCGGAACGGAAATCCAATGGTTCCGTTAGCTTCTTTAAGTGATTCGAGGTTAGGAGCGTGTTCGGAATGTGTTTTGGAGGTCTGTAGCTAATTTAGGCTTGAAATGCCGAAGTTTGAACTTTTGAAGTTTCCGGTCCGATAGTGAGATTTTGATTAGAGGGTCGGAATGGAATTCCGGAAGTTGCAGTAGCTCCGTCATGTCATTTGGGATGTGTGTGCAAAAGTTCGGGTCATTCAGACGTGTTTTAGTTAGGTTTTTGATCGAAAGCGTGTTTTGTGAGAATTTGAAGTTCTTAGGCTTGGATCATTGATTAATTCGAGTTTCCGGTATTGTTTTAGGTGTTTTAAGGATTGGTACAAGTTTGTATGAGGTATTAGGTGTTATTGGTGCCTTTGGTTGAGGTCCCGGGGGCCTCGGGATGAATTCAGATGGCTAACAGAGGAAATTTTGGAGTTGAAGTTATGCAGCAGCTGTTCTTCTGGTATTTTCGCATCTGCGGTCTGGGAACCGCAGATGGGGAGCCGCAAAAGCGGCATATAGGGCCGCAGAAGCGAAATTGGGACTATCCTCAGCAACCGTAGACGCGGTGAAATTTCCGCAGAAACGGAACTGCTCCTGCGGTTAGAGGTCCGCAGATGCGGAAGCTGGTATTTTAATGAATGTCGAAGATGCAACAAATGGTCCCCAGAAGCAGGACCGCAGATGCGGTCCCTTGACCGCAGATGCGGTAATCACTGGTCAGAAATATTGATTTCGAGGGTTTAGTTTCAAAAGTTAGAAAAATTGAATTGGAGCTCGGGATAGGGCAATTTTGAGAGGGATTTGAAGAGGAGATCATTGTGTAACGATTCTTTAACCCTTTCTAGTTATATTTCGTCAATCTTTAGTTAATTTCATCATCTAATTTCGGATTTTGAATGGAAAATGGGTAAAAAAACTTCATAGACCTAATTATTGAAAGTTGAGTGGGTTTTTGACCTCCGATTTGAGAGATTTTTATATGGTTAGACTCGTGAGAGTACGAGGGTTCTAAAAATGTTAATTTCATCCGAATCCGAGACGTTGGCCTGAGGGGCGTTTTGGTCATTTTACCTAATTTCGCGTCTTAGCTTTGAATTAAATTGTAGAATCAGTTGCTTGAGATGTTATTTACGATATGTAATTGTATTGAATAGATTTGGGCCATTTGGAGTCGGATACTCGTGGCAAACGTGTGGTTTCGAGTTGATTTTGCAGCCGGTTCGAGGTAAGTGGCTTGTCTAACCTTGTGTGGGGGACCTTTCCCCTTAGGATATGATATTGGTAATTGAATGCCTTGTACGTGAGGTGACGAGCACGTACTTGAGCTAATTGTTGCAAAATCCGGTTTTACTTTAAATATTTAGACTGAGTTTCTTTCTTATCTGCTTTATTTTTATTTGCAATTATAGACTGTGTTAGCTAGAAAAGCATGCTTAGTTGTTCCAAATTGCCTATCTGCTCAAGTTGCCTTGTTGTACTACGTGAAGCATCTTAGGCTAGAACTACCTGTTGCCTTGTATATTTGAACTTCATTTCTGGATGTCTTCTTGTTCTGACTGCGTATTTACATTGGGACTACGGATGTGGGATTCCGGTAGCTCCCCACCCCCTTGTTTGTTTACTTTGGGACTGCGGGTTTGATTCCCGATAGATCCCCTTGCATATTTACTTTGGGACTGCGGGTTTGATTCCCGATAGATCCCCCTGCATATTTACTTTGGGACTGCGGGTTCGATTCCCGATAGATCCCCCTGCATATTTACTTTGGGACTGTAGGTTAGATTCCCGATAGATCCCCCTGCACATTGATAGTTGGACTACGGGACGGTATCCGGGAGATCCTTCATATATACTCATATGGTGGACTACGGGACGGTATCCCGGGAGCTCCTTGGATAGTGGATGAAAGGGACTACATGACGGTATCCTGGGAGATGCTCGTTGTTGGTATCGATATTGAGCTGTTTTACTCTGTGTTATCTTATTTTCCGAGTGTTAATTGTTGCCTTGTATAACCTGTCTTACTTCATAGCTGTACTCATTATTTCCGTTTATTTCATGCTGTTGTAAGATTTATTATTATGTTTATTCTCAGTAGGGCCCTGACCTTCCTCGTCACTACCCAACCGAGGTTAGGCTTGGCACTTACTGAGTACCGCTGTGGTGTACTCATGCCCCTTCTGCGCATGTTTTTCATGTGCAGATCCAGGTAGCTCTACCTAGGCGTATCATCCTCGAGGCGGAGAGACCTAGCAGAGACTTCGAGGTACATCTGCCGCGTCCGTAGACCAGGAGTCTCTATCTTATTCTAGCTTTAGTAGTTAGCTCTTCCTTTCGTACTGTTGTTTTAGACATTCTGGAGTTAGAGCAGTGTATTACCTTCCGTTAGCTTGTGTTCCCGTGAGTTTCCGGGTTTTGGGATGATATTGTAGACTTCTGCATTATTGGGTTGTATATGCCGAGCGGCATTTATATACAGTTACCCTTCTAGTTCGTTTAGTTTAATTATTTGTTTCCGCATTGTTAGGCTTACCTAGTCGTAGGGACTAGGTGCCATCACGACATGTTCACTGAGAGCGAACTGGGGTCGTGACAATTTGGTATCAGAGCCCTAGTTTCATAGGAGTCACGGAACACAGGCCGGTTTATTAGAGTCCCGCTGATCGGTACGGAGACGTATGTACTTATCTCGTCGTGCGATATTTTTGGACATCAATTCTAAACTTCTGACTTCTATTCTCTCACAGATGGTGAGCACACGTGCTACTCGAGATGATCAGGCACCCGCGCCCCCTACTGCATCTGCCAGAGGCCGGGGCCGGGGGAGAGGCCGAGGACGCACACGTGGTGCAGCCAGAGCACCTGCGCAAGCTGTCGCCGAGGTACCACCAGCAGATCCAGCCGGAGCCCAGGCACCTGGCACACCTACTACCGCCACTACTACTCCAGCGCTCTAGGAGACTTTAGCTCAGTTCATGAGCATGTACACCACCATGGCTCAGGCAGGGTTGCTTCCTCTTGCTGCAGCCACATCCCAGGCCGGGGGAGGAGCACAGACTCCCGCCGTCCGCACTCCTGAGCAGCGAGTGCAGGTGGAGCAGGCTCCCGAGATCATTCCGGCACCGCCTGCAATGCCAGTTCAGCCCGAGGATGGGTCAGCTGCTTCAAAGGACGAGCAGCGGAGACTTGAGAGGTTCAACAAATATGATCCCCCAGTGTTCAGTGGATTAGGATCAGATGATGCCTTGGGATTTCTAGAGGAGTGTTACCATATTCTTCGCACTATGGGCATAGTGGAGTCCAGCGGGGTTTCTTTCACTGCTTTTCAGCTTTGGGGAGCCGCCTATGATTGGTGGCGTACTTATGAGTTAGACAGTCCAGTCGAGGCTGCTTCACTAACTTGGACCCAGTTCTCGGATATGTTTATGAGAGAGTTTGTCCCCCAGAGTCTCAGGGATGCATGGCGCGCAGAGTTTGAGCATTTGTGCCAGGGTGCTATGACCGTTTCAGAGTATGCTATCCGTTATACCAGGTTGGCCAGGCATGCACCGGCTTTGGTTGCTACAGTTCGGGAGAGAGTTCGCAGGTTCATTGAGGGTCTTATTCCACCCATCAGATCTAGCATGGCTCGAGAGTTGGAGATGGACATTCCTTATCAGCAGGTAGTGAGCATTGCTAGGAGGATTGAGGGTATGCTCGCTAGGGAGCGAGGGGAGAGGGAGGCCAAGAGGTCTCGAGAGTCGGGTCACTACTCTGGTGCCCGTACCCCATCAGCAGGTCGATATGGCAGAGGTTATTCGGGTCGCCCTGTACATTCAGCTCTCCCAGCAGCCGGCAGTACTCCAGCTCCACCTCCACCTCAGGAGCCTTACTATGCACCTCCAGTTTCTAGCGCGCCTCCTGCGCGGGGTGTTTCCAGAGGTCAGTCCAGCAGGCCTAGTCCCAGCCAGTCACAGCCACCACGTCCGCCCAGAGCTTTTTACGAGTGTGGTGATACACGTCACTTGGTGAGGGATTGCCCCAGACTCGGGAGGAGCGCGCCCCAACAAACTTCTCAGCCACAACGTGCTCCTCAAGGTTCTCAGGCCATGGTCACAGCTCCAGCTGCTACCCCACCTGCCCAGCCGGCTAGGGGCAGAGGTCGGGGAGATAGAGGTCGCCCTCGAGAGAGGGGCCGGGCCAGATATTATTGTATTCCTGCTCGCACTGAGGCTGTTGCCTCCGACTCCGTCATTACAGGTATTATATTGGTTTGTCACAGAGAGGCATCGGTTCTATTCGATCCGGGCTCTACTTATTCTTATGTGTCTTCTTACTTTGCTCCGCATTTGGGTGTGCCTCGGGATTCTTTGAGTGCCCCCGTTTATGTTTCTACTCCTGTGGGAGATTCTCTTGTTGTGGACCGCGTTTATCGGTCATGTTTGGTTACTATTCGTGGTTTTGAGACCAGAGCAGATTTATTGTTACTCGGTATGGTGGATTTTGACATTATTCTGGGCATGGACTGGTTGTCGCCCCATTTTGCTATTCTTGATTGTCACGCCAAGACCGTGACACTGGCTATGCCAGGTATTCCGCGTGTTGAGTGGAGTGGTACTTTAGATCACACTCCCAGTAGAGTTATCTCTTTTCTTAAAGCTCAGCGCATGGTTGAGAAGGGGTGTGCCGCGTATTTGGCTTATGTGAGAGATGTTAGTGTTGATACCCCTTCTGTTGATTCTGTTCCAGTGGTACGGGATTATCCCGATGTATTTCCAGCTGATCTTCCGGGCATGCCGCCTGATAGAGACATTGATTTTGGTATTGATCTGTTGCCGGGCACTCAGCCCATTTCCATTCCTCCTTATCGTATGGCTCCTCCTGAGTTGAAGGAGTTGAAGGATCAGTTGCAGGAGTTGCTTGGTAAGGGTTTTATTCGACCCAGTGTTTCACCGTGGGGTGCTCCTGTTTTGTTTGAGAAGAAGAATGATGGTTCTATGCGCATGTGTATTGATTACCGTCAGTTGAACAAGGTTACAGTGAAGAACCGTTATCCTTTGCCTCGTATTGATGATCTGTTTGACCAGCTTCAGGGCGCACAGGTATTTTCTAAGATTGACTTGCGCTCAGGTTACCATCAGTTGAATATTCGGGAGCCAGATATCCCGAAGACTGCCTTCAGGACTCGGTATGGTCATTACGAGTTCCTTGTTATGTCATTTGGGCTGACCAATGCCCCTGCAGCTTTCATGCATTTGATGCACAGCGTGTTCAGGCCATATCTTGACTCGTTCGTGATTGTTTTTATTGATGATATTCTGGTGTATTCCCGGAGTCGGGAAGATCATGAGCAGCACCTGAGGACCGTGCTACAGACCTTGAGGGAGAAAAAGTTATATGCAAAGTTCTCAAAATGTGAGTTTTGGCTGAGTTCTGTGGCATTCTTAGGCCATGTGATTTCTAGTGAGGGTATTCGGGTGGATCTGAGGAAGGTAGAGGCCGTGCAGAGTTGGCCCAGGCCGTCCTCAGCTACAGAGATTCGTAGTTTCCTTGGCTTGGCGGGCTACTACCGTCGCTTCGTGGAGGGATTTTCATCGATTGCTGCCCCTATGACTAGATTTACCCAGAAGGGTGCCCCATTTTAGTGGACAGAGGAGTGTAAGGCAAGCTTTCAGAAGCTCAAGACAGCTTTGACTACAGCCCCAATTTTGATGTTGCCTACCGGTTCGGGGTCTTATACTGTCTATTGTGACGCCTCGAGAGTTGTCCTTGGAGCGGTGTTGATGCAGGACGGTAGGGTGATTGCCTACGCGTCCAGACAGTTGAAGATACATGAAAAGAATTACCCTGTCCACGACCTTGAGTTAGCTGCCATTGTTCATGCCTTGAAGATCTGGCGTCATTATTTATATGGAGTGCCTTGCAAGATCTATACTGATCATCGGAGTTTGCAGCACTTGCTCAAGCAAAAGGATCTCAATATGCGTCAGAGGAGGTGGTTAGAGTTGCTGAAGGATTATGACATCACTATCCTGTATCACCCGGGCAAGGCCAATGTGGTGGCGGATGCCTTCAGTCGCCGGGCAGAGAGTTCGGGGAGTTTTGCATATTTACCAGCTTCAGAGAGGCCTATGGCGATGGATGTTCAGGCCTTGAGCCAGCCAGTTCGCTGAGATTGGATCTTTTAGAGCCTAGATGGGTTCTAGCTTGTGTGGTTTCCCGGTCTTCCTTATTTGACCGTATCAGGGAGCAGCAGTATGAGGACCCTCATTTACTTGTCCTTAAGGACAAGGTTCAGCGCTGGAGATGCCAGGGATGTGAGCCATTGGAGATGATGGAGTATTGAGGATGCAGGGCCGGATTTGTGTGCCCAATGTTGTTGGTTTTCGAGAGATGATTCTAGCAGAGGCCATAGTTCGCGTATTCCATCCATCCGGGTGCCGCAAAGATGTATCGGACCTGAGGCAACACTACTGTTGAAGGCGGATGTAGAAGATATAGTTGCTATGTGTCTAGATGCCTCAACTGCCAGCAGGTGAAGTATGAGCACCATCGCCCGGGTGGGTTGCTCCAGCAGATAGAGATTCCGGAGTGGAAATGGGAGCGTATCACCATGGAATTTTGTATCTGGACTTCCACGGACCTTGAAGAAGTTGATTCCATTTGGGTATTGTGGACGACTGACCAAGTCCGCTCATTTTATTCATGTGTGTACCACTTATTCATCGGAGCGGTGGGCGGAGATTTATTCCGGGAGATCGTCCGTCTGCATGGTAGTTGATGACCCCATTTAATGCTTAACATTATTTCGGATACGGAGCACGGTACTGCGGACTAGGGTTAGCCAGGCACAGAATATTACGTTTCGAGCAGGTGGAAGTTTGCATAAGGCAGGTAACTAATGTCCGCTGAGACAAGGCACGGAGTAATAGGAAAGCAATAGGGGCAAGCTCACACGGGCAAGGCTAGTTGGACGAACAAATAACATCTCTCGGCCTGGCAGGAGAAAATGACAAGCTTGAAAAACCGGTAGATCGATCAGATGAACCGACGACAGACGTGATTTCACATGTAAATTCTTTGAAGGATATGCTAGGAAGACATCCGTATTAGCCGGTGTGATTGAGTTTTTGGAGGGTCTTGGACCCGAGGTGTAATACGTCGCCAATTTACGAGCGGTTGGGGAGAGGAGTGTTCTTTTTTCGACTCTAGCAAGCACCACGTTATCAGCCCAACATTCTACCAAGCAAGATAGGGCGCCATTGGAGTAGGTTGAGGCTTGTAGATATAACCAAATATATGGGGTCAACCCGCTTTTATCCGGTATCGTGCTAAACCTAGATTTCCCTGCACCAACAACAAGTGTATGAGTGCACGAGTAATTCGGAAGCTGTCGAATATAGGGAGCTGGGTGATGACGCTCGGGGCTTTTGGGCACAGAGTTGGGGTTCGAGGGACGCTTGGAGAAACCATAGAGGGCAAATGATCCGAGATAGCGAAACACTATCTCAGAGGAGCAGTGCCTAATTAGTCCAGGGTGACTATGAGATTTGCTATAGTTGCACACAGGCGCACCGAGACAAAGGGAAGAGGTGTGGCGAGCACTGATATGCCAGCTAATATGTTGCCATACTGGTCGAGAAGCCATTTGTTAGGAGTATTCGAGTGGCGAACAGGATTGCGTCCATGACATGATGAAAGTCGTCTTATGTTATTTTCTGGAGTGTATCAGGCACAAAGATACAAAGAAGATTGCGTTTGAGTCTCTTAGATGCTCCTTTAGTGAGATATCTTTGATACGAGTGCGCGCTAGTGATATGGAGAACGGCATTGTCTTATTGCACACGGTGTAACCATATTACCCATTGATCTACCTCAAGTCTTCCACCGGGTGTCATGCACAGAGTACCCTATTAATCAATCATGTTTTCGCACTTGGCACACACTTAACTTGTCCGGCCATGAGTCGTATGCGACTGTGAACGAGGAACGATGGAACCTCGCGTCTCCACGGATGATTCTAGAGAATATGTATTCCATGTGCTACAAGTCGAGAACACGTTCCGGGACAAATGACTTATCCACATATGAATACACGTCAAGACCAGTGGACTAGCTCTCCGGAGATTGGTCACAATCCACGTTTGTCACGACAATCGAGAGAGGAATCTTTGTACGAGAGAACTCCTGATCATGAAGCGAGTGATTGCGCGCAGCTAAAGAGTGTGTTGCATCGCGGGAGTCACGCGAATCAAGGAGAGGCGTTTGCGCTAGACACTACTTGTGGAGGAGGAAAACCTGACCGAGTCTAGGATATGCGGCGAGAGACCCAGTACCTACTCATCTATCTCACCGTAAATATGAATTGGACTATTTTGTTCCTGGCCTCAGAAGTGAAAGTATTCTTTTTGAGTGGCGCGTGGTTTACTTTTGGATGACCATGTCGAGGACGGATTGCCGTCGTAAATGTCTGCAAATGCTGGACAATGAGTCACGGATGCAAATGTGTTCTCAAGATGATGGGAGAGAAAGAAGTTGGTCAAAGACGAGCCCAGAGACCGCGCTCAGATGCAACAAGCTCACTTGGGCCAGTCGCCGGCCTGTCGGGAATGTTTTGGAATTTTCCGCCCGATATGCTCACCGGCGAGTGCACATACCCGCTGAGCTCACCCTCTAGCTATTCATTCTGCCTTCAAATGTGGCACAGGTTATTTATATTAAGTGGCCATTCGACTACTTCACCGACAATGGTGAGGAGCTGCATCCTGACGAAAGCTTGGTAAATCTCGAAGAAAGTAGTCGCAGACTTTGTTAGAGTATTCCGTTTATGAGAGGTTTTTGTTCGCCCGAGATTCGGCATAGTGTTACTACAGGCGAGCTTAGAGTTTGCTATGTATCGAAAACTATGAGTTACCATGACGCTCAAACAAGTTGGTGAACGAATACGCGCACAATGTCGGAAACTATGAAAATGCGATGGTGTGAAAACTTTGAAAAGATCTAAGCGTACAACGTATACCGTTAGGCCACGGAGTCGTATCACGAGCGTTAAGGAGCGTCTCGACGAATGAATAAGTGTGTGTAGGTGTACGTGATGCAGTGCTAAGATTAGGCTTGAAGTTGCCGAAGTTTGAATGTTTTGAAGTTTCCGTCCGACTAAGACTGGAGAACTTTTGATTAGAAAGTAGAGCAATCAAAATGATTGCAGTAGCAAGTTGCAGAAGTAGCTCGAAGTACGATTAGAAACTCATTATGAAGACAGTGCGTAGCCGAAGAAGCACCTCTTTGCGACTGTGTCTCTATTGCGGATACCCCGCACTAAGTGACATCAAGCTCTCGGCTGTGAGGGTTTTTGAGCGGACACGCTCCGTCTATTCAGGGCTGGTGCTATGGAAATTATCCGAAGTTATTATGGCTTGAATCATTGATTAATTCGGTTTCCGTGTAATGTTTTAGGTGTTTTAAGGATTGGTACATATTTGTATGAGGTAATTAGGTGTAATTGTGCCTTTGGTTGAGGTCCCGGGGGCGCGAGGATGAATGTACTAGCCACAGGCTCACGAGAGCAGGATAGGTGTTAACTTTTGGAGAGTTATGAAGCTTATGCGAAGGCCAGAACCTTGCTCTGCTGGTCGATCTGGTAATTGTCCAGCAATTCATTACGGTCTAGAAGAGAACCGCGGTCAAAGCGATAGACGAGTTGGCCCTTATAGATTGGAAAAGAGACATGAGCAAAAGCGCATGACGGTATGGATCCGCACCAGGTACGAGCTTTGAGAACATTAGAGGAACTTGCACATCGTTCCACCAGCAAGCCTTGTCAAAATCACGAGAAGTGAAGTAGTCTAAACTCCAAGGCGTAATGTAATGCGAGCAAAGGGAGAGCCTCGGTCGCGTCGGAGAAAGAAGTATTTCTGCCCAGAATTCGCACTTGAGAATGAAGCTGCCGATAGAGGAATTAACTGTATATCGTCGACAAAGACTTGGCCAGAACACAAACATTGGTCCGACCAGGGGATAGCAGGACAACAGGAGGGGCCAGATTGCGCATACTTGCAGAAATGGACCCCCCCCGAGAAATTTGGCCAAAAACCACATTCCATATGTATACACGACACTGTCGGTTTCGGAAAAATCAAGCTAGTTAGTCAGTGCTTTGGAGAATATTGATTTCGAGTGTTTAGTTTCAAAAGTTAGAAAAATCGAATTGGAGCTCGGGAGAGGCGATTTTGAGAGGGATTTGAAGAGGAGATCATTGTGTAACGATTCTTTAACCCTTTCTAGTTATATTTTCCTCAATCCTAAGTTAATTTCATCATCTAATTTCGGATTTTGAAAGGAAAATGGGTAAAAAAAACTTCAATAGACTAATTATTAAGGTTTGAGTGGGTTTTTGACCTCCGATTGAGAGATTTTTATATGGTTAGACTCGTGAGAGTACGAGGGTTCTGAAAAGTTAATTTCACGCCGAACTGAGACATTAGCCTGAGGGCGTTTGGGTTTATTTTAACCCAATTTCTCGCGTCTTAGCTTTGAATTAAATTGTAGAATCAGTTGCTTGAGATGTTATTTACGATATGTAATTGTATTGAATAGATTTGGGCCATTTGGAGTCGGATACTCGTGGCAAACGTGTGGTTTCGAGTTGATTTTGGAGCCGGTTCGAGGTAAGTGGCTTGTCTAACCTTGTGTGGGGGACCTTTCCCCTTAGGATATGATATTGGTAATTGAATGCCTTGTACGTGAGGTGACGAGCACGTACTTGAGCTAATTGTTGAAAAAATCCGGTTTTACTTTAAATATTTAGACTGAGTTTCTTTCTTTTCTGCTTTATTTTTATTTGCAATTATAGACTATGTTAGCAAGAAAAACATGCTTAGTTGTTCCAAATTGACTATCTGCTCAAGTTGCCTTGTTGTACTACGTGAAGCATCTTAGGCTAGAACTACCTGTTGCCTTGTATCTTTGAACTTCATTTCTGGGTCTTCTTGTTCTGACTGCGTATTTACATTGGGACTACGGATGTGGGATTCCGGTAGCTCCCCCCTTGTTTGTTTACTTTGGGACTGCGGGTTTGATTCCCGATAGATCCCCCTACATATTTACTTTGGGACTGCGGGTTCGATTCCCGATAGATCCCCCCTGCATATTTACTTTAGGACTGCGGGTTCGATTCCCGATAGATCCCCCTGCATATTTACTTTGGGACTGCGGATTAGATTCCCGATAGATCCCCCTGTACATTGATAGTTGGACTACGGGACGGTATCCCGGGAGATCCTTCGGATATACTCATATGGTGGACTACGGTACGGTATCGCGGGAGCTTCTTGGACAGTGGATGAAAGGGACTACAGGACGGTATCTTGGGAGATCCTCGTTGTTGGTATCGATATTGAGCTGTTTTACTCTGTGTTATCTTATTTTCCGAGTGTTAATTGTTGCCTTGTATAACCTGTCTTACTTCACAGCTGTACTCATTATTTTCGTTTATTTCATGCTGTTGTAAGATTTATTATTATGTCTATTCTCAGTAGGGCCCTGACCTTCCTCGTCACTACCCAACCGAGGTTAGGCTTGGAACTTACTGAGTACCGCTATGGTGTACTCATGTCCCTTCTGCGCATGTTTTTCATGTGCAGATCCAGGTAGCTCTACCCAGGCGTATCATGCTCGAGGCGGAGAGACCTAGCAGAGACTTCGAGGTAAATCTGCCGCGTCCGCAGACCAGGAGTCTCTATCTTATTCTAGCTTTAGCAGTTAGCTCTTCCTTTCGTACTGTTATTTTAGACATTCTGGAGTTAGAGCAGTGTATTACCTTCCGTTAGCTTGTGTTCCTGTGAGTTTTCGGGTTTTGGGATGATATTGTAGACTTCTGCATTATTGGGTTGTATATGCCGAGCGGCATTTATATACAGTTACCCTTCTAGTTCGTTTAGTTTAATTATTTGTTTCCGCAAGTTATGTCATTTCCGCATTGTTAGGCTTACCTAGTCGTAGGGACTAGGTGCCATCACGACATGTTCACGGAGGGCGAACTGGGGTCGTGACAGAATATTGGAGTATTGTTGTCACTCTTCAATACTTGTCTATGACTCATCCAGTCATTGTCTATGCTGTTAAAATTATTTTTTAGTTTATGCATGCTTCGCATACTACTCATTTCCATTAAGTCGAGTGTATTATTAGGGTACCATCATATTTGTACTATTCTTACGTGCCTCCGCATCCACCTCTTTGATTATTGCCTATTCAGATGCTGATGGGTCTAGTAGTCCTGATAGTTGACTCTCTACCATAGGGTTTGCAGTATTTTTGGGTTCTAATCTTATCTCGTGGAGTGCAAAGAAGCAACCAACAAACTCTTACTCTTCTACAGAGGCAGAGTGCAGAGCTATCGCATATACTGTTGTTGAGACATCTTGGATTCATAATATTCTCTTTGACATAGGGCTCCAGTCCAGATTGAGGGGGCGTAATAGGAGTTTGAGGATTTATGTCACGCCCCGAGCCTGGGGGCGAGACTGGCACTCGATGCCTTATCTATCCTTGCGTACCACTTGCAACTAAGAGACTCTGAACATGTAATGTCATACTCTGGCCATGGGCCATATTACAAGATAATGTGCGAAGCAGAATATAAAACTGAATAGAGGATAACGCTGACTAGGTGTCAACATAAAGCTGGGCCGGCAAGGCCGTCATAACTACTATAACTGACAAGCCATCCAAAATATACGTACAGGGCCTATAATCCCAACATACAGCACTAACTGACAGGATATGTCTACAAGCCTCTACTGATGGATATACTATGATCGGAACAGCTCCCCAACCTACTCATAACATATATACATATATATACAAGATGTACATAATGTTCTAGACCCGGCAACTCCGAAAGGCATGGAGCTTACCGATCAAGCTGAACTCGGGCAACACGTAATGAGGAGGTCTACCCGTCTGTCTGTCTGAACATGCACACATGAAATGCAGCGCCCCTAGAAAAGGGACGTCAGTACGAAATAATGTACTGAGTATGTAAGGCAATATACCGGAAGCTGAAACTGAGCTGATAATATAATAACTGAAAGTAACTGGGAGTCAAAGATAATCTGAAGATATGCTTACCTGCTGATACTGACTCAACTCTCTCAATATAGTAAGTAAAATAGTTGTCCGGCCCTATAAGGCTCGGTATATATATAACTGCTCTGCCGTAGTAGGCTCGCTCATAGGCGCTCGGCCACAGTAGGCTCGGTATATAACTTACCATCTGATCAGAGGTTGCCCAATAGGACCTGCCCACCGATTATAGCTCGATGGTAATGAAAATACTGTAATACTGTATATATAGACTCTCTGCTCTCTTGATTGGAAAAAGGAAATACTCAAACGAATATGAAGTCCCGATAAAGAGAATATTGTAACTTGCGAGACTAGCAAAATATACGTAAATTCCGGGATATGAGTTTTTCTTTATGTCTCTGTTATCAAACTCGTGTAATTACGAGATCTTGCAAAATGAAGGAAGAGCTTAGCCTTAACGTACCTGGAATAATGAAAAATTCGTATGATATTCTTGGAAAAGGTTGCACCGTACTCCTTTAAAACCGCAAAATTTTTATGTTGCTAAGATTTTAACAATTCTCGTTGGAATTTTTTTGTTGCAAGAAGTTTGGTTGAAGACTTGAAGTAATTTATAACGTCTGGTAGTAGTGTCTTGGTGTTCAAACTATGAAAATGAAGTGTCTGTGGTACTTAACACATCACCTTTACAAGTCTTCAAAATATGAGGGATGATGTGTTTTCTAATTAATCACATTACTTGCCACCTAGCCAAAATGACTAAGAGTCATTTGGTTAGGAATTGGCTTGCTGCCACGTTAAAGGTAAGGTTCCTTAAATTTATCCAATTTTTTTAATTAATTAGTAATTTATTAATCTCCCACTAATCAACAATTAACCAATTACCCACGTAATTAAGAGTTATCCCAAGTTACTTAAAATACTACTTATTTTTAATACACCCTTATGCGTCATACTATTATGGTTATATGGTACCTTGTATGGTACTAGTCCATAAATATCGGGTATTAACGCTCGGCCTGTATTTTATCTCGATATGCCAAACTTGGACGAAAAATTCATTTTCTTTGACTTGCTTCCCCTCTCACCTTCACGAAATTACTCATCATTTGTTTAAATTAGCATAATCCTTTTAATCTCCAAATAATCTTTTTTGCTTGGACTGATGTCAATTATCTTACGACAAAATTCAACGTACAATACTACAGGGTGCAACATCGTCGTAATTTAATACTGCGAAGCATAACATCATCGTAATATAATACTGCGGGACGTAATATCGACGTAATATTGCGCGGCGTAACAATTTATCTCATAGAAGTATTTAAGTGTCCAATGTATGTGATGGGCTGTTGGTACTTATCTTTTATAGGTGATATACTCATCCTTGTATATATCTATATCACTATAATTAATGATACTATTAGTCATTCATTAAAGTCTATGACTTACCACATATTTGCTTCATTTAAAGTTGAATTTGATAGCATTTTCATATCCTTCCTTAAAAGAATAAAAAAAACTAATGAGCTTAAACTATTACCATCTTAAACACCTGATAAAACATCTTCAAATAGCTCAGGTGGCCAACAATAGAGAGATGATTTGTGACGTTAAAATATGTCGAGTAAAATAAAAATGCAGCAACAGAGAGAATTATGTTTCAATAGTTAGAATTGGTATAAATATGAAACATCTGAACAAACTGAATTTTTTATGTGCATAATTGGAAGTAAAATCGTTGCTCAAGCATAATGCTAAAATAACACCATGTCTATATGACAACTAAAGTTCCTTAAAGGTTTGTGCTTTTCATTTTGCAAAATTCAGATTGATATTGCACGAGGTCTCTCAGATTATGCCGAAGAGCAGTCATCAATTATTTCATCCAATTTCTGAAATTATGAAGAACGTATTTCGCTTGACGCCTCCCAATGGAGCATTCTAATGTAGATTTGGTGCATCTGTATAAGCTTTTGACATTGTTATATGGAAAAGCATACTTATTATCTTCCCCCCTGACTGTGCACCTTATTATTAATATGTGCTAATGAATTGCATAAGTTATATAAAGTGAAATTCTTTTGACTAAAATATCGCCACTACTTTGTTGAGGCTAGTCTTGACACTTACTAAGTACACGAGGTTAGTTGTACTCAAACTACACTTCTGCACTTTATGTGCAGGTTCTGGAGCTGAGCGATTGCGGATTCCAAGAGAGGGAATTAAAGATATACTAGCGTTCCATTTATTATCTGCCATTTGTTTTAGGGTAGCCGAGGATCTTATATTTCTCTTTATGTATGTTCAAACAAATGTTGTAGCTCTCTTTACATTGCTATTGTAAATTTGTTCTTAATGACTCATGACTTGTGCCACTAGTTCTTGGGTAGTTAATAAAATTTTGCATTTTTGCTTCGTATCTATATGATTTTCTTCTGTTGTAGGTTAAACTTATGTTGCTTGGTTTGCCTAACTGGTCGGGTTAGGTGCTATCACAACCTGGTGAGATTTGAATCATGACAAAGTTGTATCAACTCACTAAGTTCACAAGTCTTACGAGTCATAAGCATTCTTTTTGTAGAGTCTTGTTTAAGAATATGTAAAGCTCCATATCTATAAGCGAGAGGCTACAGACATTAGGAAAGTGTTCCTTTCTTTCATTTACTCTTCATGCTATAGGCCAGAAGTAGGATCCTAACATCCTTTCTTGTCTTTCCTATGCGATGGTGGGACACGTTTTCTGTTTGGGTGCTAGCGGCTTGTGATGATATCGCGGATGAGGTGAAATATATTTTCCCATGATATAGTAGGCCAGTCTGGAGGACATAGTGTCCAGTTATAGACTGCAACTTAGGCATGGTGGATTCACTTGAATGAGGTTGTGATATAGGACTTATTAGTCCGATATGTCCCTAGAGATAGGAGAGATGGTATGATGATCTACGAGATAGCTAAGTGTTCATAGTTAGTTGCATGGAGATTTATCGAGTACCTCCATAGCCTTTAGGATAATAGAGTGTACTGTTGTGGAGTTGGATTGGTTACCGAGATGGCCATATAATAAGTCATATGTGTCTAAGAACTACACTTGAAAAGTTTAGGTATAAAATAAAGAGCTTGCTTGAGATGCAAATGGAAATTCGGAATACTTCAACATCGACTTGGTTGACTACTATAAGCTTATGACATCGACGTACCAATGGGATCTCAGCAATTCATTAATGGGATGGAACGTATTCTTATATCTAATGGATGAGTGAGATGGGGATAAGGACAAATATGGTTAAGATTATCTTTGGTTTGGGAGATCCAAGGTTTGTATAACTCCTTATGATATATTTTCCTCCTATCCATCAGAATGGATGTGTGTCTATGAGAGTGTGTATGGCTTGAATGTAATGATCCATCCGGTTATTTTGAATACTAAAAACCCATTATCATATTTGAAGCTTTTCGTAGGTTTATTTGATAATTTATGACTTGTGGGGATGGGTGGTTTCGGTCCCAAGAGGTGCGGGAGTGATTTGGAACACCTAGTCCCTAACTATAGGCATAAAGCTAAAAGAGTTGACAAAAGTCAACGTTTTGGATAAACAAACTTGGATTGGTGATTTAATACTTCCAAAAGATTCAGATGATGATTTTTTGTCTTATATGTAGTTCGGATCGGTCTCGGGTGGCCTAGGGAGGATTCAAAAATTTTGGTTGAAAGTTGGAAATATGAAGAACCTTAGAGTTTGTAAGTTTGACTTGGGATTAACTATTGTGTTATTGCGTTTCGCTTCATGTTTGGAGCCCTTGGATAGGTCTATATAGGTAGGGATAAGATCTCCATACATACTACCCTCCCCATAACTAACTTGCGGGCATACACTGTGTTTGTTATTGTTGAATAGGTCCATATAGGTTATTTGGACTTGTTAGAATGGTCTAGAGGTGATCAAAAGGGTTTAGACCTATCTCTGAAATTGGAACATGAAGAATTTAAGAAAGTTCATATTTTTGGCTTAGATCTCGATTCTTAGTGGGCGTTTGGACATAAAGAATTGTAAAAATTCGAAAAAAGTAAAATAAATTTCCAAGTGAAAATGTATTTAAAAATTAGAGTTGTGTTTGGACATGAATATAATTTTGGGTTGTTTTTGAATTTTTATGAGTGATCTGAGTGAATTTTGAAAAACAGCTTTTTAGAGTTTTTTAAATTCGAAAAATTTCAAAATTCATCTTCAAGTGAAAATTAAAAATTTTACGGCCAAACACTGATTTCGAAAAAAAAAAGTAACTTTTTTTTGAAAAAAATGAAAAACTTTTCATGGCCAAAGGGGCTCTAAAGTTGTGATGTTTTTGAAAGTATTTTGAGACCCAGAACAAGCTTATATAGGATGTATGAATTCGTAGGATAATTGGAAAGGGTCCGGAGAGGCTCAAGTGAGTTTTAACATGTTTGAAGAAGATTTGGAACTATTTTAGAGGCGCAGCTAGTATGAGCACCTATATCACCACGATCAGTGGCTGGGGAGGGCAAACCAATAGGTTTTGGGGAATACATATGTTGAGCGCCAAGCCCATTGACCTGCGATGGTTGAGGCACTGAAAGCAGATTTTTGCCCAATATTTAACGACCCGATTTTGTAATTTCTTATCTCATTTTTTACCATCTTGGAGACTTAGGTAGCTTGGTTTTGAGAGGTCTTGACCGATATCTTCATCTACAAGCTTAAGGTAAGTTATTCTAACCCAAATCTATGATTTATACATGAATCTTTCACTAGATTTGACATTAAAATATGGAATTGAATAAGAGAAATTGGGATTTGTCCAAACATTGTAAAAGTGTATTTTAAGGTTTTGAATACCGATTTGGACCCGAATTTGGGAACTAATCACATATTTGGACATGTGGGATTATGGGTCACTGGGATCCAACTTTGTATCGGGTTTTGACCATGTGGGTCAGGGGTGAACATTTTGTTGACTTTTGAGATTTGATTAAAGATTGAAGATTTATTGTTAAGAGTTAGTTTCTATGGCTTTATTTGATCTTGTTGTGTATTATCTAGTTAGATTTGGAGCGTTGAAGTCCAATGATAGAGGAAAGGTCATTTTGGAAGGTTGAGTTCCTCATAAGGTAAGAATCCTGATTAACCTTGATTTGAAGAAAATTTTCATAAAATGGACTTATGCGCTACAAGCTACGTGTTTGGCGATGACATATATGCAAAGTGATGAATGTATATGCGGACGCTAAGGTTATACCATGTTGGGGAAGGGGGGGGGGGGTAGATTTTAGGCTAATTTGTTCCTTGTATGAGATATGTTTCTTCTTGTTTTATGCCTTATGTCGCGCCCCCTTTTTCCTCCTTGCGGAGAAGTCCGGGTTTCGACGTTCATGGGGGAACAACTCGTTTCCTTTTGGGAATTGAGTTTTTGAAGAGTCGCCACCTAACGGATTATGGTGCATTAGGGCACCTAGAGTGATTAACTCATATAACTAGTTTGCATTACCAGAGATTAGGATAAGGGCTCGAAACAACCTTGAGGGGAAGGTGTTACGCACCCCTCGCGATCCACAACGGTGGGTCCCGACCGAACTTAAACTATGTGAATTAGTCTTTAAACAAGTAAACAGTCTTAGCACACATTTGCAAATAAAGTAGTTTCCCCTATCTAAATGTATATACGATCAAGGAAGTTCGGATAATAAAAGTAAAGAGGTGTGGACACACATATGCGTAAAGAAAAGGGAAGTTTAGATAATTTAAACACATATAGGAATTGGGAAAGGGGAGTCCTAAGTTAATTAGCCTACAGGATCAATCTGTGCAATGCCTGGTAATCCTCCTCAACTAGAGGGGCTATACGTGACATTAGCGCGCAGGTCATCATATTCTTTTACTACCCGTTACCCTCCCCTTAACGGTTATGTAAGCGAATTTGATTAACGACCCCTAAGCATGCTGTTACCTGTCCCATCCTTATGGTCCTGGAGGAGCTTAGGACATCTAACTCTGGGCAGTTCTAGACAAACCTAAGGTATTTAAAAGGCAAAAATCTAGGCGACAACGAATAACATATTGGAGTCCAATCAAAGAAGCAAGTAAAAGGCTCATGTTTACCTCCACATATACATAGACAAATAAACAGCACGTCTCAAACAACTGATTTTGAAGAATTTCAGCAATCCTAAGAACATGATATCTAGGTGAGTGTTTCAGATACAGGATATGCCATGTTTATTTCAAGGGGAGTGGCGGGATCCTAACCAGTTTGCCTACTGGTTTTATAGCCTGTGAAACTTAAGCAGTTTGAACACAATCAGAACATAGTTCTCAGTTTTTCCAGGAAATTAATCACCTAAGGCTTGCCTAGGCGGGGGATTCTACATAGTCACAGTTGCAGGACCTGTTTAAATAATTTGAGGTTATTCAACCTATAGGCATGGTGAATCTAGGTGATACAAATTATACAGGCGATTTGTCATTTGTGTTTGTAGACATGATACCTATACGTGAGCTTGTTTTAAACCTTTTCATGGACAGCTACTGATTGAATCAAAGTGGACGTGATTCAAACAGATGCAAACAGAGTTCCTAAGAACATGGTATCTAATGCATACAAGAATGACGGTTTTATTAAGATTGTTAGATAGCGGGATGTCTATGTGACAGTAGTTAGGAATTGAGCATGCAACATGCTGAAACAGTAAACGTGAAGGCCGTAAAAGCAGGATATCTAATGCACAAGTTCACCATAGTTAGAATGCAAATAAACACAGTAATCCTAGAACATGGCTTCTAATGCAGATTTGCAGAATATAAAGCCTATAGCATGTTTCCTACCCAGTTTTACCCACAGTATCGTACAACTACCCTCCCGTTTCACTAGTTAACCCAACATCTGTTTACAATATATTACAGACCAGAATTGAATAAATTACATAAATATAAAATAAACTATAGGGAGCATGATGCAGGCCCAAAGCAAACCTGGGGTACCAGGCCTTCAGTAGTCTCAAATGCCAAAGATTCATAGCCCAATTCATGTCCAGGTGTGTCAGAGTTCCCTAAGGACCTCAAGGATCCCGAGCAGTGCTCACACCCAGACTTTTCTCAAATAAAGACTGATTATGTATAGTGGAAGAGCAAGCCCTGATATGCCAGAGTTTAGAGAGATCTCAAGGATCTCCAGGCAGTACACATACCACAGGGGCAGAACTTAATAATCTAAGAGTAAGTGAGAGTGTTTGAAAAGACTTAGTGAAAACACTGTGGAGATGAATTCTTAGGAGTAAAAGATCTTCTGGAATAGACCAGTTTTAAGAAAAATGCTAGGAATGAAACCAGTTTTAGAAGAACACATTTTGAAAAAAGTTCAGAGGAGAGAAAATTCAGTAGACAGTCAATAGATCATAAAAGGTTAAGTTTCTTAGGCACTTTAGCAAATATGTTTGCACGGAGGGGTGAAAAGGGGATTGGGAACACATGGAGATCTTATTGAGGGTGCATGCATGGGGTGCAGGGAGACAGATAGGCGTAGACTACTTGTAACCTTAACAAATTAACCAGGATAGCAGACAGCTAAACATGGAGCAAAGATGTAGAGGATAGACACATAAACAGGATTAATCATAGGCATGATCACACGACTAAGCATAACTCAGACAAGCTGTTCAAACATTAGATAAACATGTGAAGTGTAAACATATTAGTTGCACATAGAGCAGGGCACAATTTCAGGCATGCTTGAACAAAGAAGTAAATAAGAGAGTAGGCCAAATTCATAACCAATGAACTAATGCAGGGATGAAACACATAGAGTTTGGGTGTCAAATGTAACTAGAGACATACAAGTTGAGGGAAAATAGTGCAGAATATAGAGCAAGTAGCCTCACTGTCTAGCCTTGGCTAGACCCACAATAGCACAAGTAACACAAGTAGCAAAGAAGGAGAATAGTTGTGTGTGTGTGTGTGTGTGTGTGTGTGTGTGTGTGTATGAACTGATGTCTGTGGAGAACCAGAACAATGGGGGTTCTATTGTATGCAATAGAGTAGGACGCATAAGGTAATGAGCCAATCATATGCACATAAAGTATGAAAATCAATTAACAATCAGTCATGACTCAATTAAGGGGCCAAAATCACATAGATGATACATAATTTAAGGAAGTCTCATACGGAATCCTTTAGTAAATCAGAGCAAGGTTAATAAGGTAAGAAAATAATCAGACAATCGATCAAGTGAAGTCATTCATGAACAAATTAGCCATAAAGTCAGACTAGTGTTACTTAATTTAAGGAAAATTGTATATGGAATCAATCAGTAATTAAGGGCTAGGTTATATAAGGCAAGAGCTAACTCCGAAATCAATTAGAAGTTGGTTCTGAAAATCAAAGCCTAAAATCAGGCTAGCAACACCAATTAATAATTACACATAAGGCAAGAAAACTAATTAAGGTTGTAAACAAGGCAAATAATCAAGAATCAACACATAAGTTTTGACAAAGCCAATCAGAAGATCAAAATTCAAAGTACTACTGATCTACGGGGGGAAAATATCAGTTTCCACAAATAGATAACTAGGCTAATAGAATTTCAGAAATTAGCCGAGAAATCAAATCAGAAACTCTAATAGAGATGAACTAGGGCAAAAATCACAAGACATTGAATTAGACTAAGGGAAAATCATGAAAGTCAAAGCACAGAACAAAACGATGTAACAAGTAACACAGAATGACTCAGAATCGAAGCAAAATATAAGAAAATTAGGGCTTCAGCATAAATTGATTAGGGTCCAGACAATTTTAGCAGAAATAAATCAATAATCCTTCAGAACACACGATTAACATTCGAAAATCAGGAAAACTTTGAGAAGACGAGTTTCAGTAAACCCTAGTTTTAGGAAGAACAGAAAATCACTTGAAAAACAGAAAGCTTTCAAGAAAGCATGTGAAGTATGTTCAATCCGTCTCAGATCTGAGAAGATCAAAGATAAAATTAGGTTTTTTAGAAGTAAAACAGAGATGAGAACATAGATTTAGGAGTCCACAGATAAAAAATGAGAAAGATCTTACTCATGGTCGAGTCAAATGGCTTGAAATAGGCAAGAAAACCCCAAGGTGTAAACAAACCGCCTAGGTCCCTTGAGAATCTCCTCAAGGATCCAAGAAATGGAGATACCATTGCAAGCAGGAGGCCATTAGAGGCCTGAGGTGGTAAAGAACTACCATAGGAGGGCAGTAGGTGAGTGATGGCGAGGGTGAATTGGGGTTAGAGTTAGAGAACATTTGAGAGACGAGGGAACAGGTGACGGCAGGGTTTGGTGGGAGAATGATTAGGGTTTGGGGGGTGTAGGTAGGTTAAATTATGGTAGGAAATATCCTGATCGTTTGATCAAAGTGATCAACGGCTAGGATTCGCCAAGGGGTTTGGGTCGGGTGAATACGGATTGGGCCTAAATGGTTTTGGGCTAGTTTTGGTTTAATATAAAGGGGTTTTTTGGCTGGTAGATTTAGGCTAGAACTGGAATAAAAGAGGCCAACACCCAAAATAATTGAATGAAATTAACTTGTAAAATAATTAGCTAATTACCAAAAATGAATTTTATGCATGGAAATATTTTATAAATAATTATTTAGTATTTTAAAATACAGTGGACTATTTTCTGGTAAAAAATGATGCAAAAAATGTGTGCATGGGTTATAATTGCAAAGTTATTGCAATTATAACCAAAAGATGCCAATTTGCCTATTTATGAAATAATTGGAACTTAATAAGACCACAAATGGTAATATTAAATCAAGAAATGTTTTAGAAATCATATGTAATGAAATTTTGTAATTTTATACGAAGAAAATATAAAGATAAATTAATTTAAGAATGTTAAAAAATTATGGAATAATACCCATCGATGCTAAGGCATATTTTTAAAGGTATATATGCACTTCAAAAATATTATAGGAAAAATATTGGGTATCAACAGCTGCCCCTCTTTACCTGGGAAGGATGAAAGAGTTTTCGGGTAAAGAAATGATGGCCAATTTTGACCGAATGGGATGTTTTGAAAGATAGAGGCCAGATTCTGGTCTTTGAGCTGCCTATATATCCCTGGTTTTACAAGAATCAGGCCATGTGTAGTTCCTGATCCATCGGCGGAATATACCGATGAAGTCATTACAAGAATGGATACGATATTTCGGGTTCGGTGAAAGAATGGTTATGGTGAATGGTCAAGTTTGAGATAGTTGAAGGAACTGGAGCGTGGTTGCTCCTGCTGGGATAGCGGTTGCTTTACTGGTCATCTGCAGATAAAGAGATGCTACGAACATGTATTTGTGCGAAAATTTAAACATGATGCAGATTCCCTTTTGGACCATGAAAGTTGTCTTTGGACGATTAAGGATGACGTCCTCAGACCATGATGTCCATGGCCATGAATTGTTCAGTGAGGGATTCGCAGGCCATCAAATGATGTTCTCGGACCATGAAGATGGTGCCTCCGAATCATGACGCCTTTGAATAATGATATGCAAATTTGAGATATCCTCAGGCCATGGCATGGTGTCTTCCGGCTATGAGGATGATGCCTTTAGACTATGATGCCTTTATATAGATTGGCGATATTTCAGTGCATGAGATGCAATAATAAGATATTGACAAGACAAGGCTTAGTCTTGCGAAATGGAGGGCAGAGCTTAGCCCGACAGAAGAGCAAATAGATCAACATTTATGCAAGGAGGGTCAGGGCTTAGTACCATGCAAATGGAAGGCAGCACTTAGCCTTATGCAGAATGGAGGCAGGGCTTAGCCTCATGCAGATAGAGACAGAGCTTAGTCTTATGCAGGATGTGGGACAGGGCTTAGTCCCATGCAGATGGAAGGCAGAGCTTAGCCTTATGCAAATATTGAGGCAGGGCTTAGCCTCATGCAGGGTTTGGGACAGGGCTTAGTCCCATGCAAATAGAAGGCAGTGCTTAGCCTTATGCAGAATGGAGGCAGGGCTTAGCCTCATATAGATGGAGACAGAGCTTAGTCTCATGCAGGATGCGGGACATGGCTTAGTCCCATGCAGATGGAAGGCAGAGCTTAGCCTTACGCAAATATGGAGGCAGGGCTTAGCCTCATGTAGGGTTTAGGACAGGGCTTAGTCCCATGCAAATGGAAGGCAGAGCTTAACCTTATGCAAATATGGAGTTAGGGCTTAGCCTCATGCAGGGTTTGGGACAGGGCTTAGTCCTATGCAAAAGGAAGGCCGTGCTTAGCCTTAAGCGAATATAGAGGCAGGGATTAGCCTCATGCAAGATGCGGTACAGGGCTTAGTCCCATGTGAAGAACAAATAGCAAATAAGGGTAGAATATTTCTTAGCTGGGGGTATGTTTAGTGTCTGGTGGCCCGTTTGATAGTGATTTTGCTTCATGTAATATATTTGCGAATGCTATCGTTACGTCATATATGCCTGCGCTCAATGAAAAATTGTAAGTTTTGTAAGAGGAGGTTGGTTCGTGCCTTTGTCTGCTGGCCTTGCTATGCTCCCTTCTGGAGGCCTCGTTTGAGTTTCCCTTGGTAACACGTGACTGTTACAAAAATAGAGTTTTCGAAGATCTGCAATTATTGATAAAATAGAGTCATTTTAAAATATATTAAAATATCAAGTAATTTTAGATGGACTAGTGACTGTAACATATTTCAGAGATATTGCAACTTTCTTGTGAATTTTGAGGGTCCTCCTCAAAATTCTGCCCCAGTTTAGTAGATGATCCTTCGACCGTTTGCGAGTAACGAAACTTGTTGAACCTTCTTCGGAATTTTGAGAGCCCTTCTAAAAATTCTGCCCCAGTTTCTTAACCGATTTCTGACTGTCTGGTATATGTTGGCGTCGGCTGGACCTGCTCCAGAATTTTGAGGGTCCTCCTCAAAATTCTGCCCGAGTTTCTGATCTTGGGGGGGAAATGAAAATTTTATTATGATATGACCGAATCCACAGGGCTGCCTACGTATCCCCTCTTAAACGGGAATCAGGTTAAGCATAGTTCAATTACATCATGTGAATGTGAAACATCAAAGCATAATATCTTTTAACCGCGTCTGAATTGATTGGTTTTGGCCAAATTTCTCGGTCCATTTCTGCAAGTATGAGTGCCCCTCCTGTTAGTACCCTGTGAACCATGTAAGGACCTTGCCAGTTTGGGAGAGAATTTCCCTTTGGCTTCATCATGATGTGGGAAGATCTTCTTCAGCACCAGCTGTCCTGGTGCAAATTGCCTTGGTTTGACCCTTTTGTTGAAAGCTCTGGACATTCTATTCTGATAAAGCTGACTGTGACATACCGCGTTCATTCTTTTTCCATCTATAAGGGCCAATTGTTCGTAGCGGCTTCTTATCCATTCTGCATCACCGAGTTCGGCTTCCTGTATGATCCTTAAAGAAGGTACCTCGGCTGGGATGACAACTTCGGTACCATAAACCAGCATGTAGGGGGTTGCCCCGGTTGATGTGCAAACTGTAGTGCGGTATCCCAACAAAGCAAAGGGTAGCTTCTCGTGCCATTGTTTGTGGTTTTCTACCATCTTCCTTAGTATCTTCTTGATGTTTTTGTTGGCGGCTTCTACGACTCCATTCATCTGAGGTCTGTACGCTGTGGAGTTCTTGTGCTTGATTTTGAAAGTTTCACACATGGCTTTCATCAGATAACTGTTGAGATTGGTGGCATTATTAGTGATAATGGAATCGGGAACTCCGAATCGGCAAACAATACGATCCTTGACAAAGTCTGCGACTACTTTCTTGGTTACAACTTTGTAGGATGCAGCCTCTACCCATTTCGTGAAGTAGTCAATGGCCACTATAATAAACCTGTGCCCATTTGAAGCGGTGGGCTCGATAGGGCCGATGACATCCATTCCCAGGCGGCGAATGGCCAAGGTGAGCTTGTTGCATTGAGCGCATTTGGCGGCACTTTTATCATATCGGCATGCACTTGACATTGGCAGCATTTGCAGACATACTGGACGCAATCCGTCTCCATGGTCATCCAAAAGTAACCGGCCCTAAGTATCTTCTTGGCCAGGACAAAACCATTCATATGCGGGCGTAGGTCCCAGCATGTATTTCCTCAAGTAGTTTAGAAGCCTCTTTTGCGTCGACACATCTTAGCAATCCCAAATCAGGAGTTCTTCTGTACAAGTTTCCTCCGTTGTGGAAAAAGTGATTGGACAATCTCCGGAGGTGCATTTTTGAGTGTGGTTTGCATGCTCGGGGTATTCTCCTTTCGCCAGATACTTCTTGATGTCATGGAACCAAGGTTTTCCATCCGTCTCTTCCTCGACATGGACATAGTAAGTCGGTTGATTATGGATTCTCACTGGGATGGGATCAATGAAATTCTTATCCGGATGCTGTATCAGGGATGACAAAGTGGCTAAAGCATCAGCAAACTCGTTCTGAATTCTGGGAACATGCCGAAACTCTATCTTCATGAACCTTTTCCTCAATTCCTACAAATGGTGCAGATATGGCAATATCTTGGAATTCTTGGTGGCCCACTCTCCTTGTACCTGGTGCACTAGCAAATCTCAATCACCAATTACCAGCAGCTCCTGAATATTCATGTCGATTGCCATGTTGAGCCCTAGTATGCAGGCTTCATACTCTGCCATGTTGTTGGTGCAGGGAAATCTGAGTTTAGCAGATACCGGATAATGTTGACCTATTTTTGATACCAAAACCGCTCCAATGCCTACTCCCTTGAAATTTGCGGCTCCGTCAAAGAACATCCTCCAACCGTCGTATGCTTCGGTAATGTCCTCTCCTATGAATGACACCTTTTCATCAGGAAAATACGTTTTCAAGGCTTTGTATTCTCCTCCCACAGGATTTTTAGCAAGATGGTCTTCCAATGCTTGTCCTTTGACCGCCTTTTGAGTTACATAGACGATATCAAACTCACTTAACAGTATCTGCCACTTGGCTAACTTCCTAGTCGGCATGGGTTTCTAAAATATGTACTTCAGGGGGTCCATCCTGGATATGAGGTATGTGGTATAGGCACAGAAGTAATGCCTCAACTTCTGGGCCGTCCATGTCAAAGCAAAGCAGGTGCGTTCCAGCAGAGAGTATCGTGCTTCATAAGGTGTGAATTTCTTACTTAGGTAGTATATGGCTTGCTCCTTTCTCCCTGTCTCGTCATGTTGTCCCAGGACGCATCTGAAGGCTCTATCTAATAAAGATAGATAGAGCAGCAAAGGTTTGCCTGGCTCTGGCGGGACCAAGACCGGTGGTGTGGACGCGTACTCCTTGATTTTGTCGAAAGCTTTCTGACAATCCTTGGTCCATCTTGTTTCGGCATCTTTCCTCATCATTTTGAAGATGGGTTCACATATAACCGTGGATTGTGTTATGAAGCGAATGATATAGTTGAGACGTCCTAGGAAGCTCATCACGTCCTTTTTGCTCCTAGGCGGCAGTAACTCCTGAATAGCCTTCACTTTAGACGGGTCTAACTCGATCCCTCGACGACTGACAATGAATCCCAGTAATTTTCTCGCGGGAACCCTGAATGCACACTTTGCAGGGTTCAGTTTTAAGTTGCACCTCCTTAACCTGTCAAAGAACTTTCTCAAGTCTGCTATGTGATCTGTGGCCCTCTTGGATTTGATAATGACATCGTCCACATAAACCTCTATTTCTTTGTGTATCATATCATGGAAGATGGTTGTCATGGCTCTCATGTAAGTAGCCCCAGCATTCTTTAGTCCAAATGGCATCATCTTGTAGCAGTATACCCTCCATGGCACAATAAACGCTATTTCTCTGTGTCTTCTTCATCCATCCAGATCTGATGATAACCCGCGAAGCAATCTACAAAGGATTGGAGCTCATGCTTGGCGCAATTGTCGATCAGGATGTGTATATTTGGCAGTGAGAAGTCGTCCTTAGGACTTGCTCTGTTTATGTCTCAATAGTCGACATATACTCTCATCTTTCTTCGGAACTGGCACAATGTTGGCTAACAAGGTTGGGTATTCAACTACCCTGGGGAATTTGGCTTTGATCTGCTTAGTAACTTCCTCCTAGATTTTCAGGCTCATATCTCGTTTGAATTTTCTGAGCTTCTGCTTCACCGGCGGACACATGGGATTAGTAGGCAACTTGTGAGCCACTATGGATGTGCTCAAACCGGTCATGTCATCATACGACCATGCGAAGATGTCCTCATATTCCTTTAAGAAATGAATATGCTTTTCTTTCTCTGTTGGTGATAAGTGAATGCTGATGCGAGTCTCCTTGACGGTCTCGACGTCCCCCAAGTTTACTGCCTCAGTTTCATCCAGGTTAGCTTAGGCTTATTCTCAAAGTTTTCAACCTCCCTGACAACTTCCTCAGGTATTTCATCTTCTTCATCCGAATCACTATCCTCATATTTCGTTGCCTCGTTACATGTTACCGGTTCATCAGGAAAAGTAATAATAACGCTGTAGAAAGAAAAAAGTATGGAAGATAATAATGAATAATAAAGAGCAAAGCATTTGATTAAAACTGAAAAAACATCCAAACAAGTACAGCTCGATGAATCGAGCATTTATTTTGAAACAAGTCTTTCAAACAAAATTACTGAAAATCATAGATGCCTAGAATGGCTATAGAAATAAAATCTGCCATGCTACCTAGGGACTCAGTGGGCCCGGGACGGTGTGGCAGTCCAGTTCCTGAGAACAGCTCCTTTCTCCACAGTCCGAATAGTGAGGCCTTCTTCCTCCTCCTCCTCCTCAATTATTGCACTGCAATCCATGTCTTCGTCCTCCAAGAATAAATTCCTCAGCCCAGCTAATGCTTCTTCTTCTGCAGTTCCCCATATTGTATCAGCTTGGTGAAAAGTTTGACCCAGATGTGGCACTGGTTGCTCGAGAGGGTAATAAGGTCCATGCAATGGAGGCGACCAATCATCATACTCCTACCATGTATACCGGTATCCGAGCCCGAAGGTAGTACCATGACGTTTCAGTTGTATTGGTTTGGTGATGCCTTGTAGATTCTTCCCAAGCCTCTTGCCGGGTTCATATCCAGACCATGCTAGTATGCTTTCTATTCTATTGTTCCACCACTTGTCTTTCTAAACGGCATTGACACGTTCGATGTGATGATAGGTTTCTCCTCCTAGCCTTTTTCGGTTCTCGATAATCGGGATGGTTTGACTATTGTAAATGGGGTTACTCCCGTCCCCGTAAATGATCATCTCCTGATGGTTCCATTCAAACTTTACTGCCTGATGCAAAGTTGATGCCACAGCCCTAGCGGCGTGTATCTTTGGTCGCCCCAACAGAAGATTTTATGAAGCTGATATGTCAAGCACTTGGAATTCGACATCAAACCACGTAGGCCCCATTTGCAGACAGAGATTAATTTCTCCGATGGTAGCTTTCTAAGACCCATCAAAAGCCTTCACGTTCATCGTCCCTTCTCGTATCTCGTATAGGCCTTTGCCCAACCTCTTCAGTGTTGTCAATGGACAAATATTGAGACTGGATCATCCATCAATCAGGACCCTGGTAATGAAGTAGTCTTCGCATTGTACTGTGATGTGCAGTGCCCTGTTGTGATTCAAACCCTCAGGCGGCAACTCATCCTCGTGGAAGGTGATTTTTTGACATTCCAACACCTGTCCTACCATGTTAGTCATTTCTCCACTTGTGATGTTATTGGGCACATAAGCTTCGCTCAACACCTTCATCAAAGCATTCTTGTGCGCCTCTGAATTTAGCAACGGTACCAGTATGGATATCTGAGATGGGGTTTTGTTCAAATGATCAATGACGGAGTATTCCTTTGCTTGTACTTTCCTCCAAAAGTCATCTGGCCCTTTTTCAATGACAGGCTGCTTGGTAGTGGAATCCTTACTTGGTCCTCCCAAGTGTTCAGGTGTATAGATTCTTCCGGTCCTAGTCATTCTTGTGCAGCATCGAATTCCTCCATCTTTGCCTTTCCTTTTCCCCTAGCTTCGGCAACGTAATCCCAGGGTATTGCTTTTGAGTTGAGGGTGTTGTGGTTGATACCGTCACTGTGAAAGGTGTGGCCACTTCTACTTCAAATGGAACAGGGGTGGCCACAGGTGGAGCTACCTCTACCTCAAATTGAACTGATGCAGCTACCTCAATCTCGATTGGTGACTGAGTGTGTACTACAATAGGAGTAAGTGTGACTTCGGGTTTGAAGTCATCGCCTTCTCGAATAAGCCCAATCGACCCCCCAGGATCCCATTCTTCGTCCATCTCTATCACATGTATCCCACCTCCCCTATGATCCGGAAGAGGGTTGTTGCGGATATTGGGTGCGGCTTCTTTCGCTTGTATGACCTTGTTGTTGATCAGTGTCTGGATTTTGTCTTTCAATGTTCGGCACTCGTCAATGGTATGCCCCTTCATGCCGGAATAGTATGCACAGGTTTTATTTGGGTTGACCCATTGGGATGGGTTTTATACTGCCACAACGGGAATGGGAGTGACGTAACCAGCGACCTTCAACCATTCATACAGCTGGTCGATGGGTTCAGCAATAGCGGTGTATTGTCTGAGTGGCTTGCGGTCAAAATTGGGTCGTGGTCTTGGATAGTTTTGGCAAGTTGGGGGTGACTGGAAATGAGATGGTTGGGAATTATAGGTATGATAGACAGTGGCCGGTTGGGAATATTTGGGAGATGAGGGTTGATATGTAGGTGGAGGTGCTTAGTATGTGGGTGGAGGTGTTTGATATGTGGGTGGAGGTGTTCGATATGTGAGTGGGCATTTCGGGCCCTGAGCCACCATTACTACCCCAACTTCTTTCTTCTTTGATTTGCCGCCTGATTGTAATGCCTTGTTTGTGGCCTGTAATGCCTCAAAGTTTGTTACCATCCCGCTTTTGATGCCTTCTTCGATCCTTTCCCCAAGTTTGACGATGTCAGAAAACTTGTGGTTTTCAATAACCATCAACCTCTCATAGTATTACGGATCTTGTGCTCTGATGAAGATTTGTTCATCTGTTCCTCGTCCAAAGATGGCCTGACTTTGGCTGCTTCTGACCTCCAACGAGTAGCATACTCGCGGAAAGTCTCGGTGGGCTTCTTCTTGAGGTTCTGAATGTAGAAAACATCTGGTGCATTTTCTGTGTTGAACCTGAATCGGTCCATGAAATCTGATGCCATACTCACCTAGTTGGACCATTTCTTAGGGTCCTAGCTGATGTACCAGGACAAAGCATCTCTCGTAAGACTCCTCATAAAGAGTTTCATCCGAATCTTTTCATCCTTTGCCACCCCAACAAGCTTGTCGCAATAGGTCCTCAGATGAACCCTGGGATCACCTGTACCGTCAAACATCTCAAACTACGAGGTCTGTAACCCTCCGGCAGTTCTACATCCGGCTGTATGCATAGGTCTTCATAGTTCAAACCTTCTATCTCTTTGCCTCCTTCGACACCCTGAACCCGACTTGTCAACTTCTTGAGTTCCTCAACCATGTTCTTGATGAGCAGGTCCTTCTCAGCGGATTATGGTGCATAGGAAGTTGGTTGGATAGAGTGAGGTACGGTTTCCACGTATATAGGGTTGTTTTGGTGAGTGCCAGGAGCCTGGGTGTAGTGGTGGTCATTGGTTGAGTTTTGAGGATCGGGAATGGGTTGTAGTGTGTTCTGGGGAGTGTGGTAAGTGGCGGTCGGTGGGTACTGGATTGGTTGATGGTGGTGTTGTGGCGGGGTTGGTATCGGTAAGGGATTGAGATTTTGAGGTGGGGTTGCATATTGATACGGTGTAGGAGTTTTTTGTGGATGCTGGTTTGGTGTGTTTTGGGGAGGTGCCGGGTTTTTGGTGTTTTGTTGGTTGATATCGGGGACATTCAGGGTGAGGGATAGGTTTGCCAAGTTGCGGACCTGTTCAAGCTCTCCCTGCAGCTCCAATATCTTTTGTTCTAACCTCAAAACTAGATCATTCGGTGCCGGAGTACTCCGTTCGTCTGAAGTTTCTGCACTTTCCACATTTTCCTTTCGAATACTACTTAGGTCATCCATCTTAGCTTTCCCTTTGCTCTTTGTATTACTTGGAGGAGGAGGAGGTGGAGGGCCTTTAGATCTGGTTTGATACACTGATGATGCAAGTATGAGAGAACCAACCTTAGGGGATGGGAATAAAGAATAAAGAAAAACAAAAAGGTAAACAAGTCAGTAAAGGTTTTGAAATGTTTGCAGTAATTAAACACATATTGCGGGAATGTAAATTCGCGTCCTAATTTGGGAGCCCCATTGTGCCCGAGGTAGGCCTACCGAAAAATAAATTTGGAGAAATTTAGTGCCAATAATTGCCTCATCTCATTAATGTAAAAGTAAACGACCCAAAACGATACTAAATAAAATAATGTTGCTGGTGGCACTTGGCCTTATTACATTTAAAAGGAAAGCAAGTAAATCTAATCTATTTGGTCCCAGAAGGACCCTCTCCAGACCGGATGCTGTTGTCAATCAATTCTCCCAGCTCGCGCAGGTTCAACAGTAGGAATGCTCTTGCCAAATGCCCTCCTTCATTTCCTTCAGCGTTCTGGCAGTCGGTGACCCTCTTTCTTATCTTCCCCTCCAATTCCATTAAACTATACTCCAGATATTCCAGCCTCTCGCTGGATTTAACAACTCTTTCTTTCCACTCGTTAATCATCTCCATATCGGCCTTGTGTTGCGCCACATGTTCAGCTTCAGACTCTCGAACTCTTTTGCCCAGCTTGTTATACTTCACCTCTGCTTTGGAAAACTCATCTATGACCCTGTTTCCTGGACCAACCCTTAGCTTAAAGACTCCTGATAGATTATCATCCAACCATGAGGGGTAAAAGTATGAATGGCCCGTATGATATCGGTCTGGTTCGATAGTATCCTTTTCCACAATAATCTTCAATGTCCACATATGTTGTGCTTCGTTCTTATACGGGATGGCGTCACCCTAAAAATCAGCTATGAAATGACTCGTCTTAGCGACCCGTGGTACGACCTGTCTCCTTCCTTCCTGTCTCATAACCCTGAGGGGAGCATAAGGGTATATCCCCCTTAATCCGATCAACACCAAATGTGGGACGTCTCTGGATCTGGTGATGAACTCGTCGGCGGGGAACCACTCGAACATAACCTGGTCCTCAGTTAACTTGTTGAAAAACTGCACCCATCCTATAGCATCCTTAGGTTGAGCAAACATGTACGGAATGTAAGTCATTCTCTTAGGGTGATGGAAGGCTATGTGGTCGTTCCATGGCCTTCGTGGAAACTCTTGGCGGTATTGGCCCCTTTAGAGACGTTCTAACAGCCAGACTTGTAACAGCAAGTTGCAACCCTCAAAGAATCTGAACCCCTTCTGACAGCGCTCCAAGGCCCGGTACATATCTGCAATGATTATAGAGACAATAGTATATGTTTGCCCCTCAATCCCATCCATACGAGTTTTGGCCACCATGGCCAGCCTAGTATGGATTCTATCCCCTTGGATTGGGAATACCAGCATGCCCAAGAAGCACACAATGAACACGAAGACCCTACGATGAACCCAGCCTAAGGAGCTGATTGAGAACTCATCGTGAAAAATATGGTAAGAGCTGCTCTGACTGTATCTTTCATTAAGGAAATCAAAAGGTATGTAGGAGTTTATTAGGCACTCCAAATCATCATTTTCTTCAGCCCCATCATCTTAAGGAACCCTCTGGTGGTGAGATTTTCAGGTGCCAATAGACCAGGGGGCTATCCCAAGGCAACCCAGCAAATCCTCCTATTTCCTCTAGGAGGGGAGTCATTTCTATATCTCCAAAGCGGAACACAGCCCTTTCCTTATCCCAAAACAGAGTGGCAGCCTCGATTAGCCTCTTGTTTGGTTGAAGATCCAATAGAGAAGGAAAATTTCCTAAGACTCGTTTCACATGATTTTGTTCACTTGAGGGAAGATCCCTCCACCAATCTAGAAAAAGTGAGGGCATGCTACTGACCATACCGAATCTAGGGACTTCGTGCCTCATTTTCTGCAAAACAAGAGATAGTTAGGCCCTTTCCCCCTCCAGGTTCGTCTATTTATACAGTAATGATTAGCATATTGGCACTTATTTCTCCAAATTAATGCACACAATCGTGATTACGTCCATTGTGATTTGTGAAAAACCCGATGGACTTTGGACGAGGCTTGTCTTAAAGGGTTATTATGCGGACAACATATTAACACGGCTAGGTTTGACCATGATACACGTACAATTAATTAGAGTAAGGCTGCTATAGAGGTCTAGACTGGGAGCCTCAAGCGGACAACTTGAGGGGGAAAGGCAAGAAACCGTCGAACGCACCGCTGATCGACTAGTTTTACCGCAAATACGCCTTTCCGAATTTAAAGGGTGATATATAGGAAGAGCGCAAACACTCATCAAGCATTGCTATAGGATTGATTACGCACGAGTGGAATATGATGTTGAGCATGATTATGCAACAATAAATAGCACGTTGTCAAGTATTTGCACGTAAATAAAAATGATAAATGCAGTATTTAAATAATTGAAAGATAGTTACAAAAAAAGAAAACAAAGAGATAAGTCAGTTTCAGGAAAATGAAGAAATCATAAATAAGCAGTTAAATCCAAATAAAGGGGAAATGGTACACGGGATAAAGCATGCTTGGACTAATTCACAAAAAATAAGTTCATTGTGGTAAGAGCCTAAAATATCCCCAGCGGAGTCGCCATGCTGTCGCGCCCTTTTTTCCTCCTCGCGGAGAAGTCCGGGTTTCGATGTTCATGGGGGAACAACTCGTTTCCTTTTGGGAATTGGGTTTTTGAAGAGTCGCCACCTAACAGATTATGGTGCGTTAGGGCACCTAGAGTGATTAACTCATATAACTAGTTTGCATTACCAGAGATTAAGGTAAGGGCTCGAAATAACCTTGAGTGGAAGCTGTTAGGCACCCTTCGCGGTCTACAACGGTGGGTTCCGGCCGAACATAAACTATGTGAATTAGTCTCTAAACAAGTAAACAGTCTTAGCACACATTTGCAAATAAAGTAGTTTACCCTATCAAAATGCGTATACGATCAAGGAAGTTCGGATAATAAAAGTAAGAGGTTTGGACACACATATGTGTAAAGAAAAGGGAAGTTTAGATAATTTAAACACATATAAGAATTGGGAAAGGGGAGTCCTAAGTTAATTAGCCTACAGGATCAATCTGCAATGCGCGGTAATCCTCCTAAACTAGAGGGGCTACACGTGACATTAGCGCGCAGGTCATCATATCCTTTTACTACCCGTTACCCTCCCCTTAACGGTTAAGTAAGCGAATTTGATTAACGACCCCTAAGCATGCTGTTACCCGTCCCTTCCTTATGGTCCTGGAGGAGCTTAGGACATTTAACTCTGGGTAGTTCTAGACAAATCTAAGGTATTTAAAAGGCAAAAATCTAGGCGACAACGAATAACATATAGGACTTCCAATCAAAGAAGTAAGTAAAAGGCTCATGTTTACGTCCACATATACATAGGCAAATAAACAACACGTCTCAAACAATCGATTTTGAAGCAGTTCAGCAATCCTAAGAACATGATATCTAGGTGAGTGTTTCAGATACAGGATATGCCATGTTTATTTCAAGGGAGAGTGGCAGGATCCTAACCGGTTTGCCTACTGGTTTTATAGCCTGTGAAACGTAAGCAGTTTGAACACAATCAGAACAAAGTTCTCAGTTTTACCAGGAAATTAATCACCTAAGGCTTGCCTAGGCGCGGGTTCTACATAGTCACAGTTGCAGGAGCCGTTTAAACAATTTTAGGTTATTCAACCTATAGGCATGCTGAATCTAGGTGATACAGATTATACAGGCGATTTGTCATTTGTGTGTGGAGACATGATACCTATACGTGAGCTTGTTTTAAACCTTTTCATGGACATCTACTGATTTAATCGAAATGGACGTGATTCAAACAGATGCAAACAGAGTTCCTAAGAACATGGTATCTAATGCATATAAGAATGACAGTTTTATTAAGATTGTTAGATAGCGGGATGTCTATGTGACAGTACTTAGGAATTGAGCATGCAACATGCTGAAACAGTAAACGTGAAGGCCCTAAAAGCAGGATATCTAATCCACAAGTTCAACATGGTTGGAATGCAAATAAACACAGTAATACTAGAACATGGCTTCTAACGCAGATTTGCAGAATATAAAGCCTATAGCATGTTTCCTACCCAGTTTTACCCGCAGTATCGTACAACTACCCTCCCGTTTCACTAGTTAACCCAACATCTGTTTACAAATAATTATTACAGACCAGAATTGAATAAATTACATAAATATAAACTAAACTATAGGGAGCATGATGCAGGCCCAAAGCAAACCTGGGGTACCAGGCCTTCAGTAGTCTCAAATGCCAAAGATTCATAGCCCAATTCATGTCCAGGTGTGTCAGAGTTCCTTAAGGACCTCAAGGATCCCGGGTAGTGCTCACCCCCAGACTTTTCTCAAATAAAGTCTAATTATGTATAGTGGAAGAGCCAGCCCTGATATGCCAGAGTTCAGAGAGATCTCAAGGATCTCCAGGCAGTACACACACCACAGGGGCAGAACTTAATAATCTAAGAGTAAGTGAGAGTGCTTGAAAAGACTTAGTGAAAACACTGTGGAGATGAATTCTTAGGAGTAAAAGATCTTCTGGAATAGACCAGTTTTAAGAAAAATGCTAGGAATGAAACTAGTTTTAGAAGAATACATTTTGAAAAAAGTTCAGAGGAGAGCAAATTCAGTAAAAAAGTTCAGAGGAGAGCAAATTCAGTAGACAGTCAATAGATCATAAAAGGTTAAGTTTCTTAGGCACTTTAGCAAACATGTTTGCACAGAGGGGTGAAAAGGGGATTGGGAACACATGGAGATCTTATTGAGGGTGCATGCATGGGGTGCAGGGAGACAAATAGGCATAGACTACTTGTAACCTTAACAAATTAACCAGGATAGCAGACAACTAAACATGGAGCAAAGATGTAGAGGATAGACACACAAACAAGATTAACCATAGGCATGATCACACGGCTAAGCATAACTCAGACAAGCTGTTCAAACATTAGATAAACATGTGAAGTGTAAACATATTAGTTGCACATAGAGCAGGGCAGAATTTCAGGCATGCTTGAACAAAGAAGTAAATAAGAGAGTAGGCCAAATTCATAACCAATGAACTAATGCAGGGATGAAACACATAGAGTTTGGGTGTCAAATGTAACTAGAGACATACCAATTGAAGGAAAATAGTGCAGAATATAGAGCAAGTAGCCTCACTGTCTAGCCTTGGCTAGACCCACAATAGCACAAGTACCACAAGTAGCAAAGAAGGAGAATAGTTGAGTGTGTGTGTATATGAACTGATGTCTGTCGAGAACCAGAATAGTGGGGGTTTAATAGTATGCAATAGAGTAGGTCCCATAAGGTGAAAAGCCAATCATATGCACATAAGGTATAGAAATAAATTAACAATCAGTCATAACTCAATTAAGGGGCCAAAATCTCATAAATGATACTTAATTTAAGGAAGTCTCATACGGAATCCTTTAGTAAATCAGAGCAAGGTTAATAAGGTAAGAAAATAATCAGACAATCGATCAAGTGAAGTCTGTCATGAACAAATTAGCCATAAAGTCAGACTAGTGTTACTTAATTTAAGGAAAATTGTATATGGAATCAATCAGTAATTAAGGGCTAGGTTAAATAAGGCAAGAGCTAACTCCGAAATCAATTAGAAGTTGGTTCTAAAAATCAAAGCATAAAATCAGGCTAGCAGCACCAATTAATAATTACACATAAGGCAAGAAAACTAATTAAGGTTGTAAACAAGGGAAATAATCAAGAATCAACACATAAGTTTTGACAGAGTCAATCAGTAGATCGAAATTCGAAGTAGTACTGATTTACGGGGGGAAAATATCAGTTTCCACAAATAGATAACTAGGCTAAATTGAATTTTAGAAATTAGTCGAGAAATCGAAATTAGAAACCCTAATAGAGATGAACTAGGGCAAAAATCACAAGACATTGAATTAGACTAAGGGAAAATCATGAAAGTCAAAGCACAGAACAAAACGATGTAACAAGTAACACGGAAACACTCAGAATCGAAGAAAAATATAAGAAAATTAGGGCTTTAGCATAAATCGATTAGGGTTTAGACAATTTTAGCAGAAATCAATCAATAATACTTAAGAACAGACGATTAACATTCAAAAATCAGGAAAACTTTGAGAAGACGAGTTTCAGTAAACCCTAGTTTTAGGAAGAACGAAAACTCACTTGAAAAACAGAAAGCTTTCAAGAAAGCATGTGAAGTACGTTCAATCTGTCTCAGATCTGTACAGATTTGAGAAGATCAAAGATAAAATTAGGGTTTTTTAGAAGTAAAACAGAGATGAGAACATAGACTTAGGAGTCCACGGATAAAAAATGAGAAAGATCTTACTCAAATAGCCTGAAATAGGCAAGAAAGCCCCAAGGTGTAAACAAATTGCCTAGGTCCCTTGAGAATCTCCTCAAGGATCCATGAAATGGAGATACCATAGCAAGCAGGAGGCCATTAGAGGCCTGAGGTGGTGAAGAACCACCATAGGAGGGCAGTAGGTGAGTGACGACGAGGGTGAATTGGGGTTAGAGTTAGAGAGCATTTGAGAGACGAGGGAACAGGTGAAGGCGGGGTCTGGTGGGAGAATGATTAGGGTTTGGGGGGTGTAGGTAGGTTTAATTATGGTAGGAAATATCCTGACCATTTGATCAAAGTGATCAACGGCCAGGATTGGCCATGGGGTTTGGGTCGGGTGAATACGGATTGGACCTAAAGGGTTTCAGGCTGGTTTTGGTTTAATATAAAGGGGATTTTGGGCTGGTAGATTTAGGCTAGAATTGGAATAAAAGAGGTTGTTTATTAAACACCCAAAATAATTGAATGAAATTAATTTGTAAAATTATTAGCTAATTACAAAAAATGATTTTTATGCATGGAAATATTTTATAACTAATTATTTAGTATTTTAAAATATAATGGACTAATTTCTGGTAAAAAATGATGCAAAAAATGCATGCATGGGTTATAATTGCAAAGTAATTGCAATTATAACCAAAAGATGCCACTTTCCCTATTTATGAAATAATTGAAACTTAATAAGACCACAAATGATAATATTAAATCAAGAAATGTTTTAGAAATTATCTGTAATGCAATTTTGTAATTTTATACGAAGAAAATATTGAGATAAATTAATTTAAGAATGTAAAAAAATTATGGAAAAATACCCATCGATGCTAAGGCATAGTTTTAAAGGTATATATGCACTTCAAAAATATTATAGGAAAAAAATTAGGTATCAACACCTTATTTGTTGTATGACTACTTAAGAAACTTTATTCATGATAGATATCATGACTTGGCTTTTGATGCCTTATTTGGACATGATGGCTACTTTGCACGTTGGATGCATATTGTAGTCGTAGTCATACTTCTAAACATGCATACTTCTCTACATGTCTATTTCTCTGTCCATGTGCATCATATATAATTATCTCTTGTTCACATGTATACACCTTTGTGTGCGATTTTTGATCTAGATTGATGACTTGGCATGTGATTTATCCATGTAGATTATATTACGCTTATTAAGTTGTCCGTGTGGCGCATAAAATTGGATCTATCCCTTTGGAATCACGTGATTACCCATGTTACTTTGATTGATGTGTGCGCAGTAATATTGGGTACTGAGGAGGTGTCGGTTAAGGTAAATTTTGAGTCTTCATCAGGCATAGACATTCTAGACTCATGTAGAAGCATTTATCTTAATTTTGGCTGTTGCATATCATCTTTATATGTGTCTTTGGTGCCTTAAATCATGCTTTGATTGCTCACTCTGAAAACATGCTTATTACCTTCCTTAATGATTATGCACCAGACTATGTATATCCGTCATGTTTGGTTATTTCTCTATGATCGTACATGTTATGATTGAATAGGTTATGGGAGTGAGTATATTTTTTTCCTATCTCAACCTCATCACTAATTCATCGCGGTTAGACTTGATACTAATTGAGTATGTGTTGATTTGTTCTCATACTATGCTTCTGCATATTTTATATATATCTTGGTATTGGTCCTTGTAGTGTCTAGGAGGGTGCTTAGTAGCTTGTCTTTGGAACTTTGTGGTGTGCTGCTACACTGGATTTGAACAATATGGTGTCCCCTTCTTATCTAACCTACTGTTTATTTTATTTCAGACTATACTCTTGTATTTAAGAATCGAATGTATTCTATTTTAGTAGTTCATGACTCTTTACTAATGGATTTTGGGATTGATGTAGTAGTGTTGTGTTATTATGTCAAATTCTGACGTATTTATACTTATTTATATTAGGACAACTGATTATCCTTTGTTTTGTCCTCCTTTGGTGGATTATGAATGTTGGCTTACCTAACGAGTTAAGTTAGATACCATTAGGACCTTGGTGGGATTTTGGGTCATGAAAAGTTGGTACTAGAGCCCTTGGTTCATAGGTTCTATGAGTCATGGGAATGTCTAGTAGAGTCTTGCAGATCGATATGGAAAGGTCTATACTTATCTTCGAGAGGCTACACAGGATTTAGAAAAATTTCCTTCTTTCTTTACTTATTGTGCTTCCCTTGTTTTATCTTGAAGTTTGAACCTAACTCTTCTATTCTCTTACAGATGATGAGGTCACTTGCATCCACAATGGTTAACCAGAAGTCAATATCCCAAGCCGGAGCCAAAGGAGGCAGGGCTCGGGTAGGGTTGGAGCTCGACCCATAACTACTCGTGCACATACTAGATATGCTTCTGAGGAGCCACTAGCTTCAATGGTGGATCAGGTTGTTCCAATGGGTCCAGCACAAGTTCCCAAGGGTTTTATTGCTATTCTAGTGCTTAAGGAAACCATGATTCAAATTTTGAGTTATTTTGAGGGTTTGGCACATGTATGGATAATTCTTGCGGTCCTAGATACTTCTCAGGCTGGAGAGGGAGCCCGAACCTCATATAATCACACTCCAGAGTAGGTCATTGCACGAGTCAAAATAAGATTCTACTAGTGGTTTCCCTGTTGATGATGAAAAAGAGTCGCCACCTAATATTTAAAAGTATACTATAGTACCTATTTAGTTATTAAATCATTATCTATTAGTCTGTTAACTAGTGAGATTTGGGTAAGATTCTTATTTTTCTAAGGGGAGGGTGTTAGGCACCCCCTAGAATCTACCTAAGGTAGCTCCATAGGACTTAGACTAGGTTTAGAAAATTAAATTTCTATATTTTACTAGTTAGTGCTTAAAAATGTGTAGCTTACTCTATGTCATGTCTAAAACTTATCACTTGAAAACGACGTATGCAATTTTGAAAGGAGAGTGTACTTTTTATTTGTAAAAGCCTTGAAAAGTGTTCATATTTACGTGGTTGAAAGAACTTTTAAAAGTAGGTCTATAAGGTTTATTTGTAAGCTTTTTAAGTATGGCTAGGCTTAAAAATATTTACTTTTGAAACAAAATGGCTATTGTGTAACCGTAGTGAAATAAGGGTTATTGGAGAAATGGGTTTAGATATACCTTGAAACTTATTCCAAATTCAGCATCCAGTTTAGAGAAATCGTTGAAGTTCTTTGATCGCAACTGTGTTCATTTGGTATGTAGAAAGT
>NW_017670342.1:162063-167243 GCF_001879085.1 Nicotiana attenuata | reverse complement strand
ACCTTGTTCAACTGATGATAATCAATACACCTACGCATGAACCATCCTTCTCTTCACAAACAAGACAGGAGCGCCCCACGGTAAAACACTGGGTCGATAAAAACCCTTCCAAGCAATTCCTGCAACTGATCCTTCAACTCAGGAGGAGCCACACGATACGGGGGAATGGAAATGGGCTGAGTGCCCGGCAACGGATCAATGCCAAAATCAATGTCTCTATCGGGCGCCATGCCCGGAAGATCAGCTGGAAACACATCGGGATAATCCCGTACCACTGGAACCGAATCAACAGAATGGGTATCAACACTGATATCTCTCACATAAGCCAAATACGCGGCACACCCCTTCTCAACCATGCGCTGAGCTTTAAGAAAAGAGATAACTCTACTGGGAGTGTGATCTAAAGTATCAATCCACTCAATACGCGGAATACCTGGCATAGCTAGCGTCACGGTCTTAGCGTGACAATCAAGAATAGCAAAATGGGGCGACAACCAGTCCATGCCCAATATAATGTCAAAATCAACCATATCGAGTAACAATAAATCCGCTCTGGTCTCAAAACCACGAATAGTAACCAAACATGACCGATAAACACGGTCCACAACAAGAGAATCCCCCACAGGAGTAGAAACATAAACGGGGGCACTCAAAGAATCCCGAGGCATACCCAAATGCGGAGCAAAGTAAGAAGACACATAAGAATAAGTAGAGCCCAGATCGAATAGAACCGATGCCTCTCTGTGACAAACTAGTATAATACCTGTAATGACGGAGTCGGAGGCAACAACCTCAGTACGAGCAGGAATAGCATAATATCTGGCCCGGCCCCTCTCTCGAGGGCGGCCTCTATCTCCCCGACCTCTGCCCCTAGTCGGCTGGGCAGGTGGGTTAGCAGCTGGAGCTGTGACCATGGCCTGAGAACTCTGAGGAGCACGCTGTGGCTGAGCAGTCTATGAAGATGCACCCCTACCAAGTCTGGGGTAGTCCCTAACCATATGGCGTGTATCACCACACTCGAAACAAGCTCTGGGAGGATGCGGTGGCTGTGACTGGCTAGGGCCAGGTCTGCTGGACTGACCTCTGGAAGCACCCCGCGCAGGAGGCGCGCTAGAAACTGGGGGTGCATAGTAAGGCTCCTGAGGTGTAGGTGGAGCTGGAGCGCTGCCGGCTGCTGGAAGAGCTGAATGTACAGGGCGACCCGCATAACCTCTGCCATAACGACCTGCTGATGGGGTACGGGCACCAGAGTAGTGACCCGACTCTCGAGACCTCTTGGCCTCCCTCTCCCCTCGCTCCCTGGCGAGCATACCCTCAATCCTCCTAGCAATGCTCACTACCTGCTGATAAGGAATGTCCATCTCCAACTCACGAGCCATGCTAGACCTGATGGGTGAGATAAGGCCCTCAATGAACCTGCAAACTCTCTCTCGAACTGTAGCAACCAAGGCTGGTGCATGCCTGGCCAACCTGGTGTAGCGGATAGCATACTCCGAAACGGTCATAGCACCCTGGCGCAAATGCTCAAACTCTGCGCGCCATGCATCCCTGAGACTCCGGGGGACAAACTCTCTCATGAACATATCCGAGAACTGGGTCCAAGTCAGTGAAGCAGCCTCGACTGGACTGTCTATCTCATAAGTGCCCCACCAATCATAGGCGGCTCCCCGAAGCTAAAAAGCAGTGAAAGAAACCCCGTCGGACTCCACTATGCCCATAGTGCGAAGAATACGATGACACTCCTCTAGAAATCCCAAGGCATCGTCTGATGTTAATCCACTGAACACTGGGGGATCATACTTCTTGAATCTCTCAAGTCTCCGCTGCTCGTCCTCTGAAGCAGCTGACCCATCCCCGGGCTGAACTGGCGCTGCAGGCGGTGCGGGAATAATCTTGGGAGCCTGCTCAACCTGCACTCGCTGCTTAGGAGTGCGGACGGCGGGAGTCTGTGCTCCTCCCCCGGCCTGGGATGTGGCTGCAGCAAGGGGAAGCAACCCTGCCTGAGCCAAGGTGGTGTACATGCTCATGAACTGAGCCAAAGTCTCCTGGAGAGCTGGAGTAGTAGTGGCAGTAGTAGGTGTGCCAGGTGCCTGGGCTCCGGCTGGATCTGCTGGTGGTACCTCGGCGGCAGCTCGCGCAGGTGCTCTGGCTGCACCACGTGCACGTCCTCAACCTCTTCCCCGGCCCCGGCCTCTGACGGATGCAGTAGGGGGCGCGGGTGCCTGATCATCTCGAGTAGCACGTGTCCTCACCATCTGTGAGAGAATAGAAGTCAGAAGTTTAGAATTGATGTTCAAAAATATCGCACGACAAGGAATTCAAATGAAATGAAGATTTTTCCTAAACAGTTACATAGCCTCTCGTAGATAAGTACAAACGTCTCCGTACCGATCAGCGAGACTCTAATAAATCGGCCTATGTTCCGTGACTCCTATGAACCTAGAGCTCTGATACCAACTTGTCATGACCCCAGTTCACCCTCCATGAACATGTCGTGATGGCACCTAGTTCCTACAACTAGGTAAGCCTAACAATGCGGAAATTAATATGACTTGCGGAAACATTTAATTAAATTTAGCAAAGCTAGAAGAAAACGGTATATAAGTGCCACTTGGCATATACAACTCAAAAATAAAACGCGGAAGTCTACAATTTCATCCCAAAACCCAGAAACTCACGGGAACCACAGGCTAATAGAAATGTAATATGCTGGTCTAACTCCAGAATATCTAAACAACTGAAGAAAGGATAGAATAACTACTAAAGCTGGAACAGAATAGAGACTCCTGGTCTGCGGACGCGGCAGATATACCTCGAAGTCTCCACTAGATCTCTCTACCTCGAGGATAGTATGCCTGAGTGGAGGTACCTGGATCTGCACATGAAAAACATGCGCAGAAAGGGCATGAGTACACCATAGCGGTACTCAGTAAGTGCCAAGCCTAACCTCGGTTGGGTAGTGACGAGGAAGGTCAGGGCCCTACTGAGGTTAAACAATATAATATAAATTAACAGTATGAAAATAGGCAGTAATAATGAGTATAGCAATGGAATAAGACAGGCTAAACAAAGCAATAACAATTACACAAGGAACAGAGTAAACACGAAATATGTACAGCTCAATACCAATGGTAACAATGAGGATCTCCCACGATACCGTCCTGTAGTCCTTTTCTCAACTGTCCAGTGGATCTCCCGGGATACCGTCCCGTAGTCCAACTATCAATGTGCAGGGGAATCTATCGGGAATCGAACCCGCAGTCCCAAAGTAAACAAACAAGGGGGGGGGGAGGAGCTACCGAAATCCCACATCCGTAGTCCCAATGTAAATACGCAGCCACAACAAGAAGATATTCAGAACTAGAGTACAAGAAAATACAAGGCAACAAGTAGTTCTAGCCTAACATGCTTCACGTAGTACAATCAAGGCAACTTAAGCAAATAGGGAATTTAGGTCAGCTAAGCATGCTTTTCTAAACTAACACACGCTATAATTGCAAGTAGAATAAAGCAGGTAAGAAAGGAACTCAGTCTAAATATTTAAGGTAAAACCGAATTTTTCAACAATTAGCTCAAGTACGCGCTCGTCACCTCACGTACAAGGCATTCAATTACCAATATCATATCCTAAGGGGAGAGGTCCCCCACATAAGGTTAGACAAGCCACTTACCTCGAACCGGCTCAAAATCAACTAGAAATCACGCCTTTGCCACGAGTATCCGACTCCAAATGGCCCAAATCTATTCAATTCAATTACACATTGTAAATAACATCGCAGGCAACTGATTCTACTAATTAATTCAACGTTATGGCGCGAAATTAGGTAAAATGACCAAAATGCCCTTCAGGCCAACGCCTCGGAATCGAATAATTTTCACATTTTCAGAACCCTCGTACTCTCACGAGTCTAACCATATAAAAATCTCCCAAATCGAAGGTCAAACACCCACTCAAAGCTCAATAGTTTAGCCTATGAAGTTCCACCTATTTTTTATTCAAAAATCCGAAATTAAGGATGAATTTGTGATTAGATTAGTGGGTATTAAGCATAATAGAGTAGAGAAGCGTTACCCAATCGTTGCTCTCGAAAACCCTTCGAAATTTCTCCCAAATCCGAGCTCTCTAGCTTGAGTTTTGTTAAAAATGGCTAAACCCTCGTTTTAAAATGTTAAATACTATCCAGACCTTCAATGCATCGCGAGCGCGGAGAATAGCTCGTGTTCGCGGAGAAGAAAAAAGTGGAAGATGTCAAAAATGCCCCTTCGCAATCGCGATGGGTAGGATGCGAACGCGAAGGCCTGGGATTTTAAAGCAACGCGAACACGTGGTCTGTAACGCGATCGCGATAAAGGAAAATGCTGAGGTCCAGAGGCTGCTCTACGCGAACGCGATTGAGAAATGCAAACGCGGTGAAGGGAGTTGTGAAGCTACGCAAACGCGGGTGAAGCAATGCGAACGCGAAGAAGGAAGTTCGAGCTGGTCAAGAAAAGCCTACGCGAACTCGGAGCTCAGCTCGCGAACGCGTTGAAGGCATACCAGATGCAGCAACAACAGTTCAAAAATAGGGGGAAATGACCCGTTGAGCATCCGAAACACACCCGAGGCCCCCGGGACCTCAACCAAACCTACGGACATAACTTATAACATCATTCAAACTTGGACAAATTCTTAAACCACCTAAAACAACGCCGGAAACTCGAATTAAACAAGGATTTGAGCCTAGGAACTTCAAATTTCATCAAAGCACGCTTTCGATCAAAAACCTAACCAAAACACGTCCGAATGACCTGAAATTTTGCACACACATCCCAAATGACATGACGGAGCTACTGCAACTTCCGGAATTCCAATCCGACCCTGGGATCAAAAACTCACTATCGGACCGAAAACTTCAAAATTTCAAACTTCGGCATTTCTAGCCTAAATGAGCTACGGACTTCCAAACTATATTCCGAACACGCTCCCAACCCCGAAATCACCTAACGGAGCTAACGGAACCATCGGATTTCCATTCCGAGGTCGTCTTCACACTGTTCCGACTACGGACCACTTTTCAACACTTAAGCTCTCATTTAGGGACTAAGTGTCCCAAAACTCTCAGAAACCCAACACCGAACGTCCCGGCAAACCAAAATAGTAGAAATGAACTTAGGGGAAGCAGTTAATAGGGGATCGGGGC
>NW_017670342.1:146778-159864 GCF_001879085.1 Nicotiana attenuata | reverse complement strand
ATGCAAATAGTAATTTGGAAGATTAAGTCATCACAAATAATTTGGAGGAGTAATTAATAATTATTTATATAATAAAAATCTAAAACCAATCAATTTTGAGCTTTAAAATTACGGAAAATTATAGAAAATGCTTGTATAGGTTGTAAACTAAAAAATGATGCAAATATACTATTTTGAAAGTGTGTAAACACTCCCCCTTGAATGTCTATTCAAAATATAATGTGCCTCATTAAGACCTTAACTAAAATAAAACCCAGTGGGAAAAAATTCTAGAGAAGGAAAAAGAGTACACATATCTAACAATACGCCTTTTGGTTGTCTCGTTAAAAACCTTGCAAGGAAAACCCAGTGGGACAAAACCTTGTAAGGAAAAAAGATTACAACTCGTATTAACCCCCCTGATGAGAGCATCAATTCGCATCTTTGAGCCTTTGCATTCGAATCTTGTGCACCATCTTCGAAAGATCGTTGGTAGAGATTTGATAAATAAATCAACCATATTAACTTGAATGAATTTGTTGCACCTTGAAATCATCATTCTTGAGAGATATGTAGTGTCTTCATAGAATGCCGTGAAATGGCCTTTTCAATATCTCCATAGAGATTCTCGCTATCATATTATCATGCTTATAGTTATAGCAAGATACATATGTGTACAAATAGCACTTAGAATGTGGTACGTCATGACCAAAAATTGTATATGCTTTAAGCGATTTAAATCCTTTAAGGATTGTCATATAAGTCATATAATAGACTTTAATTAGATGCATATCAAATTTTCATGTCATGCTAGACAAATAAGATATCGAAAATGATTGCACATACATTGACTTTATACTTTCAAGTGATTGAACTACATGTCCAAAACATGTCTTTCATATGAAACCAATTCTATTCGAATTGTGTCTCCTCCATTTGGCTAATATTTTTATGTCTGTATTCGACAGACTTAAGATCCTCATCTATACTTAACGCTATGATAGATGTCGTCGACGAACATTTATACCGGTTCCGATATTTTTTCAGACATAACATAAAGATCTCTTCACTTATATTTTCAAGTACCTGAACCTCTCCTGAGATTTTATGAAGTGTTATGTCGTGTGATCTTCTGGATCACTTACCTCCTTATTATGATCATTTTGATCATTTGCTCGTCTTCTTTATTAAGAATTTTACTTGAAACCGATTTGTGTATATGCTTTAAGCGTACCATAGACTCTGTCCTTCTAGGACTTATTCTATAGGAGCATTTGCAGTGAGAATATAGTTACTTTCTTTGGGTCAGCAAATGCGTCTAGCATGCTTTGAAATATATTGCAGATGAATTATCTTTTTATGAACTTCAAGTTCATATTATCTTATTTGAGGATCTAAATGTACAAATGATAATTCATTCCACGTAACTTTTTTCTCAACTGTTTATCATGTTTCTCCCTTATGTTAGAAAGACTAACTTATTTTCTCAACTTTGGGAATCCATCTTTGTGCGTTATGGTATTAATTAAAATATACCCCGCACATCAATAATAATAAGATGGAATTATTNCCTAGCCTCGTCACTACCTCGCCGAGGTTAGGCTAGGCACTTACCAGCACATGGGGTCGGTTGTGCTGATACTACACTCTGCACTCTTTTGTGCAGATCCCGGTGCTGTAGTTTTCGGACCGCAGTGAGGTTGCTGCTTCCAGTACATCAGGCAACCCGAGGTAGTCCTGCAGGCGTCCGCGGACCTTAGCGTCTCCTTCTATCTTTTCATTCTGTTTCTTTCATGTATTCCAGAGACAGTGTTGTATTAATCTTTCAGACCTTTATTTGTAGTATTCCTAGACAGTCTGTGAAATTGTGACACCAGTTCTGGGTAGTTTATGTTATGAATTGGTATTGGTATCATTATTAAAATATTACATTTCAGCCTTCCGCTTATTAAAATTCCGCTGTTTATATGATGTTGTTTCTTTATTGTTAAAGGATTAAAAATGGGAAAAAGGTAAATAATACAATTGGTTGGCTTGCCTATCTTTCACTAGTAGGCGCCATCACGACTCCCGAGGGTGGGAAATTCGGGTCGTGACAGTTGGACTTAGCCAATCTCAGGACTAGCATCATTAGGAGAAAGTTAAATGCTAAAAAGACTTAAACAAGTGTAAAGTTGGCAGAGTCAGGCATAAAGGTAACCCAGAAACATATTAAGCCATGAATCAAAGAGATGAGAACACATGCAAATCAAAGTTCCCGATGAGCTTCAAAAGAACCCCGAGCAATGCTCGCACCAAGAGAAAGTTCGAACAATAGACCTCTAGTGGCCTTGGCTTTCAGCCGGCCAAAACAAAACACAGAACAAGATAATGAAGGAGCCACAGAACAAAGCTTCAAATTTTAGTGAGATTATAGCGATTCAGATTCCTCCTCAAGGGGAATGGGGAGGGATTTATATAGTAGCAGAAATTGAACAAGTAAACACGGAAAACTGTAAATATCAGACACAAATAAGGAAGTAATAACATACAGAATCAATAAAAAATTGGATTGGGGAAAAATAGGTAAACCCTAGTAGACAGAAATCGAAGATTGACCGAAAATCTTGGCTAATCGAACCTATATAGCCATGGTCGCGATATATATGGACCAAATACTGTCCAGATTCAAAAGGTTGAAGCTAATCTCCCTTGATTCGGAGATGTACACGTGCCAAAATAGAGCAAGTACTTATGTAATACCAAAATCGGGTAAGAAACGACGGTACAGAGCATAAATGGAAAGGGAATCATTGAGTGATTCCATGTTGAAGTTGGATTTTGGATAGAATAAGAGAGACGGCTGCTAGGGTTTGAGAGGAGAGGAGAAGAGAGGATTTAGGGGCGGTGGAGATGGGGGAATGGGTCTTTAGGGTTTGGGTTTGGTTAATTAGGGATGAGAAAGGGTCTGTGGGCCGTTGATCTCTGAGATCAACGACTGAGATAGAAAAAAAGTGAGGCGGGTTGTTTAAAAGCGAGTCGTGACCGGTTTTGTAAAGGGGTTGTTTGGTTTGGGCTACTGAATGGATTAATGGAGAGGGGCCAGCTGTTTTGGGCCTGGTTTGGTCCGAAATTAGCCTAAAATTGGGCTAAGAATTAAATACACAAAATTATTTAAATAAAAATAATTAATAAATAGTAAAATATTATTTATGCAATAAAATGACTGAAAATAATAACTTGACATTATGAAAATATAAAAATGCTATTTTAGCATGAATAATGTAATAATTGCAATCATGCACAACATATAGGCTATTGTTGCAAAATTATGTAAATAACTTTAAAAATACAAATATAATTATATGAAATGAAGTAAAATATTATGAAACATATATGTCAATGCAAATAGTAATTTGGAAGATTAAGTCATCACAAATAATTTGAAGGAGTAATTAATAATTATTTATATAATAAAAATCTAAAACCAATCAATTTTGAGCTTTAAAATTACGGAAAATTATAGAAAATGCTTGTATAGGTTGTAAACTAAAAAATGATGCAAATATACTATTTTGAAAGTGTGTAAACACTCCCCCTTGAATGTCTATCCAAAATATAATGTGCCTCATTAAGACCTTAACTAAAATAAAACCCAGTGGGAAAAAATTCTAGAGAAGGAAAAAGAGTACACATATCTAACAATACGCCTTTTGGTTGTCTCGTTAAAAACCTTGCAAGGAAAACCCAGTGGGACAAAACCTTGTAAGGAAAAAAGATTACAACGCGTATTAACCCCCCTGATGAGAGCATCAATTCGCATCTTTGAGCCTTTGCATTCGAATCTTGTGCACCATCTTCGAAAGATCGTTGGTAGAGATTTGATAAATAAATCAACCATATTAACTTGAATGAATTTGTTGCACCTTGAAATCATCATTCTTGAGAGATATGTAGTGTCTTCATAGAATGCCGTGAAATGGCCTTTTCAATATCTCCATAGAGATTCTCGCTATCATATTATCATGCTTATAGTTATAGCAAGATACATATGTGCACAAATAGCACTTAGAATGTGGTACGTCATGACCAAAAATTGTATATGCTTTAAGCGATTTAAATCCTTTAAGGATTGTCATATAAGTCATATAATAGACTTTAATTAGATGCATATCAAATTTTCATGTCATGCTAGACAAATAAGATATCGAAAATGATTGCACATACATTGACTTTATACTTTCAAGTGATTGAACTACATGTCCAAAACATGTCTTTCATATGAAACCAATTCTATTCGAATTGTGTCTCCTCCATTTGGCTAATATTTTTATGTCTGTATTCGACAGACTTAAGATCCTCATCTATACTTAACGCTATGATAGATGTCGTCGACGAACTTTATACCGGTTCCGATATTTTTTCAGACATAACATAAAGATCTCTTCACTTATATTTTCAAGTACCTGAACCTCTCCTGAGATTTTATGAAGTGTTATGTCGTGTGATCTTCTGGATCACTTACCTCCTTATTATGATCATTTTGATCATTTGCTCGTCTTCTTTATTAAGAATTTTACTTGAAACCGATTTGTGTATATGCTTTAAGCGTACCATAGACTCTGTCCTTCTAGGACTTATTCTATAGGAGCATTTGCAGTGAGAATATAGTTACTTTCTTTGGGTCAGCAAATGCGTCTAGCATGCTTTGAAATATATTGCAGATGAATTATCTTTTTATGAACTTCAAGTTCATATTATCTTATTTGAGGATCTAAATGTACAAATGATAATTCATTCCACGTAACTTTTTTCTCAACTGTTTATCATGTTTCTCCCTTATGTTAGAAAGACTAACTTATTTTCTCAACTTTGGGAATCCATCTTTGTGCGTTATGGTATTAATTAAAATATACCCCGCACATCAATAATAATAAGATGGAATTATTTGATTCTTGACCCTGAACCACTTGTGAGGGGAGAAAATAATATACTTTGGTATATAACGTATATCAAATTGATATAGATAACTTTGTTCTCATATGCAATTGTTTAGCTATTAAGTGGAAGCACTCAATAAATTATTTTACTAACTGTGATGTAAACCAACTTATCAAGATGAACTATCTTGAATAAAAAAACTGAAAATTATGCTCTAAATCAAATTATTGAGCAAGTTACCTCGCAAACACCATGTTGCGGTGAATGTGCCCATATTCACTTTTGATATTTCCAGCATTCAAGGAATTCAATCCCAATTTTAGTTGGTATATTAATTAATGAGAACAAGTAACATAAGAGAATTTGTAAAGAACTTTCTAGTTCTTTAATATTTACCCACGTGAATTCTCTTTTATTTTTGCACATCATACTTAAATTAACATGGCTAAACCAGTTATGCCAACTGAATAAATTATCAATATTGATAAAGTTCAGATTTACACCATGACGTGTGCAATTATCAATAAAATCCAAGTTTATTATGATATGGGTTTTTTATATCAATAAATATCCACTTTATTGTGTTATTCTTTTATTTGTGTAATATAAATTGGAGAATAAAGCGGATAACTTTTTACATATATATTACCCCACTACAAACTGTAGTAATAGAAGATATTTAATCTTTCCTTTATTTATAGTCTCAATATAACCAACCACTTTCGCGAATACTTTACTCAATTAAGTTTCTTTGAGACTTACTACGGCATCATACCTTATTGAAAATCAATTTTATTTCTCCAAAGTAGTATAATTGGCTCTTCTAGAGCTTTCAATTAATTTTGTACTACCACATATTTATCAACATCTATATATCTCTTTCAAGGAGAAAGTTATATTATTATGGTCATGGTCAAAATCATTATAGGCAAGATATGTTGCTTCTATTACTTTTGCCCTGTAATAATCACATTTTTATAATATTTTGGTATAATCACAATAGGTACGTGATCAATGATCATTCATGCCATAATAATGAAATTATCTTCTTATTTCATCTCAAACCTCTTTCTAGAGGTGAGTGTGGTATATTTACTACCACTAGCACGTTCATATTCTTTCAAGAATGAATATGTATTGGTAAATCACATGTTATTACATTCACATCATGAATGGACCATAATCATCTATATGTGCTTTATAAAATCTCATGTCAAATCATGAATGACAAACATTACTTTCACAAAGTGAATGATTATTTTGAGAATACTTATTGATCTCATTACTACAATGATGACGATTATAATTTCGTCTATTGTCACGTCCACATCCATTGATACATTCATAGTAATAATTTTGTCTTCTTTCAAACTTATCACATATTGCTATCATATTCTCTTAAGGGAATGAGAATGAAGTAAATTCAATGGGACATGTTTTCAATTCTTTGCCCACAATCATATATGAATTTGATCATGGCAAGACATAGAAATTTTACCACTTTGGGCGGTTATAATTTCTTTCAAACTCCATTAAAGTTACAACCAAAATTTATCGTCTTTGCTTGTGTTTAAATCAAATTATAGAATGTCAAAAATTTAAAAGAGAAAAATAAAGTAAAATACTTACCTTAAATCCAGAATTTAATCATGAAGGAAGTTCATGGAACAATTGACAATTATTATGCTCAATCCCAAAGCTTCTACTCAATTGGTTAGAGTCTCGTGCTGATAACGTGTTATGAAACAATAAAAGAAGAAGAAGAACATTGCAGAGAAAAGTAGAGAGAGAGAGAATTCTTATTGCTTTGAGATGATTTACAATGGAACAGAACTCCTCTATTTGTAGGGAAAAAGTGACTTACGCACCAAGTAACAAACCCTAAGATCTCTCTAAAATATAGACATTCACCTTAAATAGAATTCTATTTATAACATTGCATATATTATAATCATTTTTAAAACAAATTTCATAGGGATACTAGCTAGCTATATCCATTTATAAGTAGCTTATTACAAAAATTGGTCAATTCATTAAATATTACTAATATTAGCCAAATGTTACCAATATTAGCCAATTAGCTATTTGTAGTAAAAAAAGATCAATTTTTTTTGAGTGGGTGTTATTAGTGACGGATTATAATAAGCAGCGGAAGCAATCCCAGTATCAAAATTACATGTAATCTAGACAACTAGTGTATACGGGGTTTCACGGGTTACCTCTTGAAGTGCGAACTTATCTCTTCTATCACGTGAGCCTTCAGTTCCATAACTTCTCAATGGAATCTCCATCACCCGCACAATCATGATCCTCGAACGTTCCACGGTCTTCTACTGTGTTACCCAAATAATACCTGGAAACAACAACTTCGTGTGGGCGAAATTTCTAGGAAAATATGGCTGAAAATTTTGGCTACCATGTACTACTCCCTCTAGGTGGAAAACCTTATGTATTTATAGCACAAGTTTTAAGGGTTAAAACCCTTTTTCCAAAACCTGTTGGGTTTTCTTTTCCTCCAGAAAAAGGATTCCTTTATTTCCTATTATCTAGGCACAGTAGGGACCACAAAATTTAATTAACAAGGCTCAAATTATGGAATTAATTTCTAATTTTCGAAATTAATATCTACCATAATTGATTACGAATTATTCCACTAAAAATTCATAATTGCACTCCTTATTCAATGTCACGATCCGGATTTCCCACCTTCGGGAATCGTGATGGTGCCTACTCGCGAAAGCTAGGCAAGCCGACAGTTACAGTTTTACCACAGTTGTTATTGATCAAGCATAAACAGATAATAGCTAAAACCAAACGAATATGAAATGCGGAAGTGATATAATAGTTCAACAACTCTAGTACACAACTACCCCAGTGATCTGGTGTCACAATCCACAAAAGTTTAAGAATTTCTACAAATATAAGTTTGAAAGAAGTACACCTGTTCTCCAAATAGAAAGAGACAGGAAAGACAAAAATGGCGGAAAGGGGGACTCCAAGCTCTGCGGACGCTGGCAGATCTACCTTGGCTCTCCCTGGACTTAAGGCAGCAACCTCAAATCTACTCACAAGGTCCGGCACCGAAATCTGCACAAAAAGTGCAGAGTGCACTATCACTACAACCCACATGCTTCGCCTTAAATTAACATTTATGTATACCTTCCACCGTCATAACCATTACGCGGTCACTTAGTCTTCCTGAGTCTGAACTCATACCGCAACATGAAATTACCTCCACTCCCAACTAGGAAACATGAAAAGATTCTTCACACGCCCATAACTCGAGGCTATAACTCGAATCAAGACGGAAATCAAGCACCTAATAGTTCTTTTATCCTCCAGCAGACCCTTCTCGTCGCTTCCAAATCATACGAATACATCTCGCAGTCACATCACCCTCATCACGTAACTATCCAATCATTACTCCTCTTAACAGGGACACAACAGAACATATAGATCCAGAAACACGTGCTCACACAATCAGCACCTCGGTGCTCAAGCTATAGGCAAAAATCCGGCCTCGCGTCCTCCAGACTGGCCCAACATCAGCACATAGAGATCACATCTCGCCCCTCAATCAGGGCTTCACAAGCCATCGATGCACATCTGATACTGAGCGCTCATGTGCGCATACGAATGCGTGGAAGGAATTTCAAGAGTTACTTTTCAAGCTGAATCAAGGACGCATGATAAGAATTTCAAGAATGTGAAGTTTTCCTAAAGGTTCTGCAGCCTCTCGAGGATAAATACAGACGTCTCTGTACTGATCCGCGAGACTCTACTAAACCTGCTCATGACTCGTGAGACCTATGTAACCTAGGCTCTGATACCAACTTGTCACGACCCTAAACCCAGACCGGTCGTGATGGCGCCTCTCGTGAAGACAAGGCCAGCCGACACATTTCCAATCCAGTTTTTTTAAGCAATTAAACAATAAGCATTACGTCTAAAACATGATATAATCTCAGAAATAACGATGATAATACAAAACAATTCGCGGAATATAACCCAACACAGCCCGATACCGGGGTGTCACTAGTCATGAGCATCTACTATAATTGTCTAGTCACATCAAGACCGAAATGGTCGGAAAAATCGCAATAATACATAAGGAGGAATAAAGAGGGAGAAAGCAGAGCCACGATCGCCAGGCAGCTACCTTGCTAACTCCAATGACAACTGCCACCAAGCTCAAAAAATACCTGAATCTGCACACAAAGTGCAGGGAGTAAAATGAGTACTGCCAACTCAGTGAGTAATAATCATAACTAAAGTTTGAATGGTAAGAAATCACGAAAAGAGCATCAACATGCTGTATAGAAGTAGTTTCAAAAGCCAGTAGAAAGCAATGAAGCTGTAAAATCCCTTAAAACATCTTAGCTCAGTTTAAACTTCTTCAAAAAAGACTTTTTCAACAGTTACGCAAATGAATGCAGAACAACTAGTGCAGATAAGCACAAAAATCCGCCCCTCGGGCACAAATACACAATTAAACAGGTAAATGACAGGCAAATAAGAAAGATAAGCACATAAGGTTCGCCCCTCGGGCACAATGTCAACAAATCCGCCCCTCGGGCAATATCTTAGAGCGGTACCAGCCCCTCGGGCAATCACATAGAACAATATCAGCCCCTCGGGCAATCTCATAGAACAATACCAGTCCCTCGGCTATATCTCACATCACAATGGGTACCCGCGCTCACTGGGGGTGTGCATACTCCTGGAGGGGCCCCCTACAGCCTAAGCGCAATATCAAGCGATCTCGTGGCATCATAAACAGGTCCTCGACCTCATATCAATATCAAGCCACCTCATGGCGTACAATCTCAAGCCATCGGCCTCATAATCAAAATCACTGTATCACCGCTGCGGCGTGCAGCCCGACCCAAAAGTATCCTCACAACACAGGCCCTCGGCCTTACTCAGTCATAAATCACATAAGCCACTCGGACAATAGTAAGACAGTGTTTCTCAGCCCAGAAATAAAACTGAGTGAACATGGCTGAGTTTTGAAAACAGTGGAAAATAACATGACTGAGTTCAAGTATAAGGTCAAAACAGTGAGGAAATATCAACAAAGATCCCGAAGGGTTCAAATAGTTGGCACGAAGCCCAAGTATGGCATGCAGCCCAAATAATGATGATAACAAATAGATTTCAGTCAAATGCGCGGTAAAATCATCAATCGGGGCGGACCAAGTCACAGTCCCCAATAGTGCATGACCCCACGCTCGTCATCAAGCGTGTGCCTCACCTCAATATAGCACTATGATGTACAATTCGGGGTTTCAAACCCTCAGAACATCATTTATAATCATTACTCACCTCGAACCGGCTACATCTCTAGATCGCGATGCCTTTGCCCCTCGAATTGGCCTCCACGCGCGTTGAATCTATCCAAAATCAGACCGAGGGCATCAAAATATGCTAAGGGAACAAAGCCCAAGCGAATACAATCAATAAAGGGCACAAATCTTGAAATTCCAAAACCCGACCCTCGGGCCCACGNTCTAGCCTCGTCACTACTTCGCCGGGGTTAGGCTAGAAACTTATCAGCACATGGGGTCGGTTGTGCTGATGCTACACTTCTGTGCATATTTGCACAGGTCCAGGTTTTGAGGAACAGCAGCAGCAGTAGTTCGGAAGCAGGCGATTCATATTCACGAGACTGAGGTAGCCTTGCAGGCGTCCGCAGGCCCGGCGCCTCTTCTCATTGTTTTCTTTTAGACTGTTGCCTCCTTGTTTCGAGACAGACAACTGTTATATTTCTTTTAGACCTTTGTATTTAGTTTATTCTTAGTGGTTCATGAGTAATGTGACACCAAATCTTGGGTAGAGGTTGTTTTTGACTATTCCGCGTTTTAAATTCATCATTTTAAGACAAACTTCCGCTATTGTTCTTATTAGACTTTATGTTCTATATTGATGTTATAAACTGTTAAAGATAATCGCTAGTGATGGGAAGGTAATTAAGTTGGCTTGCCTAGCTACCACGAGAAGGCGCCATCACGACTCTGATGGTGGGAAATCCGGGTCGTGACAAGTTGGTATCAGAGCACTAGGTTACATAGGTCTCACAACTCACGGACAAACTCAGTAGAGTCTGGGGGGTCGGTACGGAGACGTCTGTACTTGTTCCCAGAGGCTATTGTGTTAGGAAAAATCTCTCATTTGTTCTTTCTCGTCGTGCGGTTTGGTTTCTAAATGCTGATTGAATTTCTACTCCGTTCTTTCGCGTATGGCGAGGTCATGTACGCTTCTTCAGCTGAGCGGCAACACAGACCAGTGATAGGTCAGCTACGTCTTCGGAGGCTTTGTGGAGATAAAGGTATTAGAGGTGGATGTAGAGATGCGAGAGGTGGAGGTAAAGGTATTAGAGGTGGAGGTAGAGATGTGAGAAGTGGAGGTAAAGGTATTAGAGGTGGAGGTGCAGGTACTGTTCTGGCTTGTGGTAGAGAAGCTTCGGTCTTAGTTTGCCCGTACCGGGTCATGCCCAGTGATTCTTTGAGTGCTTTGTTTATGTGTCTACACCGGTGAGTGATTTTATTGTGGTGGATTGCGTCCATTGTTCACGTATAATGGTTATTGGCAGTTTTGAGACCCATGTTGATTTACTGCTTTCAGATATGGTGGAATTCGACGTCATATTGGGGATGGATTGGTTGTCCCTGTATCATGCCATCTTAGATTGTCACGCCAAGACCGTGACCTTGGCTTTGCCAGAATTGCCCCGACTAGAGTGGAGAGGGACCTCAGGTCATGCCACTCGCAGAGTTATTTCATATGTTAAGGCTCGACGCATTGTCGAGAAGGGGTGCCTGGCCTATTTGGCCCATGTTCATGATTCCAATGCTGAGGTCCCTTCCATAGACTCTGTGCCTACTGTCCGGGAGTTTTCCGATGTCTTTCCTTCAGACCTGCCGGGTATGCCACCCGACAGGGATATAGATTTCTGTATTGACCTGGTTCCGGTCACTCAGCCCATTTCTATTCCGCCGTACAGAATGGCCCCGCCGGAGTTGAAGGAGTTAAAAGAACAGTTGCAGGATTTGCTGGAGAAGGATTTCATTAGACCCAGTGTGTCTCCTTGGGGTGCGCTGGTGTTATTTGTCAAGAAGAAGGATGGGTCAATGAGGATGTGTATTGATTACCGGCAATTGAACAAGGTAACGGTCAAGAATAAGTACCCACTGCCGAGGATTGATGATTTGTTCGACCAGCTTCAGGGTGCCAGGGTATTCTCCAAGATTGACTTGCGATCTGGCTACCATCAGTTGAGGATTAGGGCATCCGATGTCCCTAAGACAGCCTTCCGCACTCGGTATGGGCATTACGAGTTCCTGGTTATGTCATTTGGATTGACCAATGCCCCAGCAGCATTTATGGAGTTGATGAACCGAGTGTTCAGGCCATATTTGGACACGTTCGTGATAGTCTTTATTGATGATATTTTGGTGTACTCCCGCAGCCAGGAGGAGCACGAGCAGCACCTTAGAGTGGTTCTTCAGACTCTGAGGGATAGTCAGTTATATGCCAAGTTCTCCAAGTGTGAGTTCTGGCTGAGTTCAGTTGCATTCCTGGGTCACGTTGTATCAGCTGAGGGTATTCAGGTGGACCCAAAGAAGATAGAGGCAGTCAAGAACTGGCCTAGACCAGCATCAGCTACAGAGATCCGGAGTTTCTTGGGGTTGGCAGGCTATTACAGACAGTTTGTGGAGGGATTCTCATCTATTGCAGCCCCGATGACCAGATTGACCTAGAAGGGTGCCCAGTTCAGATGGTCGGATGAGTATGAGGCGAGCTTTCAGAAGCTCAAGACAGCTCTGACCACGGCACCGGTGTTGGTTTTGCCCACGGGTTCAGGGCCTTACATAATCTATTGTGATTCTTCCCGTATGGGGCTTGGAGCAGTATTGATGCAGGATGGCAAGGTCATTGCCTATGCTTCGAGACAGTTGAAAATCCACGAGAAAAACTATCCAGTGCATGATCTAGAGTTGGCAACCACTGTCCACGCCTTGAAGATTTGGAGGCACTATCTATATGGCGTGACGTGCGAGGTGTTCACGGATCACAAGAGCCTGCAGTATCTGTTCAAGCAGAAGGAGTTGAATGTGAGGCAGAGGAGATGGCTAAGTTGTTGAAAGATTATGATGTTACTATCTTATATCACCCGGGGTAGGCCAA
>NW_017670342.1:131565-146570 GCF_001879085.1 Nicotiana attenuata | reverse complement strand
TTTTCATGAGTTCAAATAAGCAAACCACTTTAGTGGTAACTATTTATTACTCACAAAATTCTCAATTTACGAGTGAAGATACATGTAGCTCATAAAATTATTTTATGGCAGATTATGGACCACAACTTAAAAGAATGCCAATAATATATAACTCATACTAAATACTGTCATATTCACTTAATTACAACCTCCAACCAGAGAACAAAATTTTTTATCGAAATCCTAGACTAGTAATCACGTAGGGCATGAAAACATAAACTAGAATTTGAGAATTTTTTTATGCACAAATATGCCAAACGCTCCAATCCTTAGTCATCCAGGATATCAAACAGAGGATTTCACTTTCTTACAAAATAAATATATCATCACAAAAATCAATTATACCTTATAAGACCTAGTCAATAAAATCCTACACCTCTATTATTGAATTTAATACAACAACACGTCTAATTACTAATAGCCAATGTGTAAACCTATTATATCACCAGTATTTAATCATGGAGACCATGGGGAGTCACCCCCACCACCATTGAATTAAAAGCGAATTAAAATTATTAAAAAATAATTTCCAAAAAAATAGAAATACGTCCAAAACATAGTCCAAACGGCCTCAAAATGCCGAAAAACACCATGATTCACTGCTAAAGCAGTGAGTTTTTCTCACCACGTCGTTTCCGATGGTCCCGCCAAATTTCAGCTCAATCGAAGTCCGTCAAGTTCGCTGACCTCCGAAAATACCGGCAATTCGGTCAAAATCAGATTTTGCGTTTTTCTAGGGTTTCCCAAAAAAATATCCAGATCATCCCCATCAAATATCAATAAAAAACATATATCTCATGATTACAAGAATAATCCAAATTTTTTGCACAGTTAATTCACAAAACAACAGTGCAGTTTTTCAGAAAATCACATATACATGTAATTCAAAAACGTACATAAACACGATATTCTTGTTTCATGAAAAACTTAGTTATCTAATAATATGTGAGTGGGCTCTGATACCAATTGATGGACTATAATAAGCATGTCAGGACCCAAGTTCTCCCTCCATGAACTGTCATGACGTCACCTAGTCTTTTCGACTAGGTAAGCCTAACAAATTGCGAAAAATGAATTAAATATACAAAAACTAGCCAACTAACAGGTAAATGTCAATAAAGTGTTTAAAATGCCGCTCGGCATATACAATAACCTCTCTCAAACTGAACATAGCACTCCCAAAACCCGGAATCTCATGAATCACAAGATAAAGAAATACATAGTGTTCTAACTCCAGAAGTCTAAGCAAAAGTAAATACAAGAAGTCTATAACTAAAAGGGGGAATAGAGAGGGACTTCTAGGTCTGCGGACGCCACAGATATACCTCGAAGTCTCTGGATCGCATCGCCTCACGGATAGTATGGCTGAGCAGAAGAACCTGGATCTGCACACGAAAAACATGTGCAGGAAAGGGCGTGAGTACACCACGACGGTACCTAGTAAGTGCCAAGCCTAACCTTGATCGAGTAGTGAGGAGGAAAGGTCAGGGCCCTACTGGTTATATATATATATATATATATATATATAACAAGGTAGACCAGTAAGAAATTTACAGTAAAATTGAAATACTAACAGTCAATAAAGATGAAATCACGAAAAAAAATAACTAAGTACACAGAGAAAGCAACAGGGGATCTCCCGGGATAACGTCCCGTAGTCCCAAACGTAAATGTGCAGGGGATCTCCCGGGATACCTTCCCGTAGTCCAAATCGTAAATATGCAGGTGATCTCCCGGAATACCGATCCGTAGTCCCAAAATAAATATCCAGTATAGGGGGATCTCCCGGGATATCGTCCCGTAGTCCTAAAGTAAACATACAAGGGGATCTCCCGGAAATCCGTTCCGTAGTCCCAAAGTAAATGCACAATAGTATCCACAAGGAGCCCACGTCTCGGAATCGGGTAAAAATTACGGATTATGAACACTCATTCACTCACGAGTTCACTCGTGCAAAAATCATCCCAATCCGACGTCAAATTCTTAACCAAAACTCAAATTTTCCATTGGGGAACTTTTTTCCCCCATTTCCAAACTTCTACCCTCAAATTCCTTAATTAGATGAGAAAAATAACAATAGATTAATGTATTAGAACCAAATTAGAGTTAGAATTCGTTACCTAATAGTTCTCTTTCAAAATCTCTCCAGAAATCGCCTTCTACCGAGCTCTAAATCAATTTTTTAAGTTGTGAACTCAAACCCTCGATTTCACTCTTTTTGCCCAGCGATTTCCGCTTCTGCGAGGGGTCCACCGCACCTGCGGTCCCGCTTCTGCGTCTCAGGCTCCTCACCTGCGAAATTTCATTAAGCCTCCAGATTCCGCACGTGCGCTCCTCTCTTCGCAGATCTTGTTCCGCTTCTGCAGTCCTTGAGTCGCATCTGCGACAATTGATCTCCAAGCCTCAGCCCGCATCTGCGGGCATCAAACCGCTTCTACGGTGCTGCACCTGCGGTCCAAACTCTGCAGGTGCGAAACCAACAGGTTCAGCACATCAGAAATTTGCCTAAGTCCAAATTCAATTCCGTTAAGCATCCGAAACTCACCCGAGGCCCCCGGGACCTCAACCAAACATGCCAACCAATCCTAAAACATCATACGAACTTAGTCGAACCCTCAAATCATATCAAACAACGCTAAAACCACGAATCACCCTCCAATCCAAGCCTAATGAACTTGAAATCTCAAGAATTCTACAACAGATGCTGAAACCAACTAAACCATGTACTGATTGACCCCAAATTTTGCTTACAAGTCACATTCAACAATACGGAACTATCCCAACCTTCGGTTTCCGACCCCGATATCGAAATTTCACTATCGATTCGGAAACTTCAAAAATTCAACTTTCGGCATTTCAAGCCTAAATAAGCTACGGACCTCCAAAACACAATTCGAACATGACCCTAAGCCCGAAATCACCCAACGGAGCTAACGGAATCGATGGAATTCCATTCCGAAGTCGTCTTCACACTGTTCCGACTACGGTCCAAATTCGAAAGCTTAAGATCTCATTTAGGGACTAAGTGTCTCTAAACACTCCGTAACTCAAAACGAATCATCCCTTCAAATCACAATAGTAGAAATAAACATGGAGAAAGCAGTTAATAGGGGATCGGGGCATAAATTCTCAAAACAACCGGCCGGGTCGTTACATTCTCCCCCTTTTAAAACATTCATTTGTCCTCGAACGAGCATAGAGACATACCTGAAGTGGTGAAAAGATGAGGGTAGCGGCTGCGCATATCCTGCTCGATCTCCCAAGTCGCCTCCTCGACCGGCTGACCCCGCCACTGAACCTTTACTGATGCAATACTCTTTGACCTCAGCTTTCGAACCTGCCTGTCCAATATAGCCACTGGCTCCTCAACATAAGATAGATCCTTGTCCAACTGGACTGAACTGAAATCCAACACGTGCGACGGATCACCGTGATACCTTCGGAGCATCGAAACATGAAATAGCGGATGAACTCCTGTCAAGCTGGGAGGTAAGGCAAGCTCATAAGCAACCTCCCCAACACGTCGCAACACCTCAAAGGGACCAATAAACCTTGGACTCAATTTCCCCTTCTTCCCAAATCTCATAACGCCCTTCATTGGCAAAATCCGAAGCAAGACCCGCTCTCTAACCGTAAATGAAACATCGTGAACCTTCCGGTCCGCATAACTCTTTTGTCTGAACTGGGCTGTGCGAAGTTTATCCTGAATCACCTTAACCTTCTCCAAGGCGTCCTGAACCAAGTCTGTGTCCAATAATCTAGCCTCACCCCGCTCAAACCAACCTACCGGGGATCTACACCGCCTACCATATAGAGCCTCATACGGTGCCATCTGAATGCTGGACTAATAATTGTTGTTCTAGGCAAACTCCGCCAGTGGCAAGAACTGATCCCAAGAACCTCGAAACTCCATCACACACGCACGGACCATATCCTTAAGAATCTGAATAGTGCGATCGGACTGTCCGTCCGTCTAGGGGTGAAATGCTGTGCTCCACTCCAACCGAGTACCCAACTCATGTTGTACGGCCCTCCAAAACCGTGATGTGAACTGAGTACCTCTATCTGAAATGATAGAAACTGGAATACCATGCAGACGAACAATCTCCCGGATATAAATCCCAGCCAACCGCTCTGAAGAATAGGTGGTACACACAGGAATGAAGTGTGCGGACTTGGTCAGCCGATCCACAATCACCCAAATGGCATCGAACTTCCTCAAAGTTCGTGGGAGTCCAACTACGAAGTCCATGGTGATCCGCTCCCACTTTCCACTACGAAATCTCCATCTGCTGAAGCAGGCCACCTGGTCTTTGATGCTCATACTTCACCTGCTGACAATTGAGGCACCGAGCTACAAACCCAACTATATCCTTCTTCATCCTCCTCCACCAATAGTGTTGCCTCAAATCCTGATACATCTTCGCGGCACCCGGATGGATGGAATACCGCGAACTATGGGCCTCCTCCAAAATCAACTCCCGAAGCTCATCAACATTGGGTACACATATCCGACCCTGCATCCTCAATACACCGTCATAACCAACGGTCACATCTCTGGCATCACCATGAAGGACCTTGTCCTTGAGGACAAGCAAATGAGGGTCATCATACTGACGCTCTCTGATATGATCAAACAAGAAAGACCGAGAAGCCACACAAGCAAGGACCCGACTGGGCTCCGAAAGATCCAATCTCACAAACTGGCTGGCTAAGGCCTGAACATCCATCGCCATGGGCCTCTCCGCTGGTGGTAGATAAGCCAAACTCCCCAAACTCTCTGCCCGGCGACTCAAAGCATCGGCCACCATATTGGCCTTGCCCGGGTGATACAAGATAGTGATATCATAGTCCTTCAGCAGCTCTAACCACCTCCTCTGACGCAAATTAAGGTCCTGCTTGAACAGATGCTGCAAACTCCGGTGATCAGTGTAGATCTCACAAGGACCATTGTACAAATAATGACACCAGATCTTCAAGGTGTGAACAATAGCAGCTAACTCGAGATCATGGACAGGATAATTCTTCTCATGCACCTTTAGCTATCTAGACGTGTAGGCAATCACCCTACTATCCTGCATCAATACCGCTCCAAGGCCAATCCTCGAGGCATCACAATAGACAGTATAAGACCCCGAACCTGTAGGTAATATCAATACTGGGGCTGTAGTCAAAGTTGTCTTGAGCTTCTGAAAGCTCTCCTCACACTCCTCCGTCCACCTGAACGGAGCACCCTTATGGGTCAGCCTGGTCATAGGTGTTGCAATAGATGAAAACCCCTCAACAAATTAACGGTAATAACCCGCCAAGCCAAGAAAACTACGGATCTCTGTAGCTGAGGATGGACTGGGCCAACTCTGCACTGCTTCCACTTTCTTCGGATCCACCTTGATCCCTTCGCTCGATACTACGTGACCCAAGAATGCCACGGAATCTAACCAAAACTCACATTTCGAGAAGTTCGCATATAACTTCTTTCCTCTCAAAGTTTGAAGCACTATCCTCAAGTGCTGCTCATGATCTTCCCGACTCCAGGAGTATACCAGAATGTCATTAATAAAGACAATGATGAACGAGTCAAGATATGGCCGGAATACACTGTGCATCAAATGCATAAATGCTGCTGGGGCATTGGTCTGTCCAAATGACATAACAAGGAACTCATAATGACCATACTGAGTCCTGAAAGCAGTCTTCGGGATATCTGGCTCCCGAATCTTCAACTAATGATAGCCTGAACACAAGTCAATCTTAGAAAACATTTGAGCACCATGTAACTGATCAAACAGGTCATTAATACGACGTAAAGGATACCAGTTCTTTACTGTAACTTTGTTCAACTGGCGATAATCAATGCACATACGCATAGAACCATCCTTCTTCTTCACAAACAAGACAGGAGCACCCCAAGGTGACACACTAGGCCGAATAAAGCCCTTATCAAGCAATTCCTATAACTGTTCCTTCAACTCCTTCAACTCAGGAGGAGCCATACGGTAAGGAGGAATAGAAATAGACTGAGTGCCCGCCAACAGCTCAATGCCAAAATCAATATCTCTGTCGGGCGGCATACCCGGAAAATCAGCTGGAAACACATCAGAGAAATCCCACACTACTGGGACTGAATCAATTGTAGGGGTATCAATACTGACATCTCTCACCTAAGCTAGATAAGCGTCACACCCTTTCTCAACCATTCATTGAGCTTTAAGAAATGAAATAACTCTACTGGAAGTGTGATCTAAGGTACCTCTCCACTCTACTCGCGGTACACCTGGCATAGCCAGCATCACGGTTTTGGTATGACAATCAAGAATAGTATAATGGGGCGACAACCAGTCCATGACCAAGATAACATGAAAATCTACCATGCTGAGCAATAATAAATCGGCTCTGGTCTCAAAACCACTAAGAGCAATCAAACACAACCGATAAACGCGGTCCATAACAAGAGAATCTCCCACGGGAGTAGAAACATAAACAGGGGAACTTAAGGAATCCCAAGATACGCCCAAATGTCGGGCAAAATAAGAGGACACATAAGAATAAGTGGAGCCTGGATCGAATAAAACCGATGCATCTCTATGACAGACCGAAACAATACTTGTGATGACAGAATCGGAGGCAACAGCCTCAGTACGGGCAGGAAGGGCATAGTATCTAGCTTGGCCTCCCCCTCTAGGGCGACCTCTACCTCCCCGACCTCCACCTCTAGCTGGCTGGGTAGGTGGGGTAGAAACTGGTGCTGTAATCATAGCCTGGGAACTCTGCGGAGCATGCTGTGGCTGAGAAGTCTGTGGAAGTGTACCCCTCCTAAGTCTAGGGCAATCCCTCACCATATGGCGTGTGTCGCTACACTCAAAACAAGATCTGGGAGGACGTGGCAGCTGTGACTGGTTCGGGCCAAGTCTGCTAGACTGACCACTGAAAGCACCCCATGCAGGAGGCACACTAGATACTGGAGGTACATAATAAGGCTCCTGAGGTCTAGAAGGAGCTAGAATACCACTGGCTGCTGGAAGAGATGAATGAACGGGGCGACTCATATAACCCCTACCATGACGAGCTGCAGCGGGGGAACGGGCACCAAAATAATGGCCCGAATCTCGAGACCTCTTGGCCTCTCTCTCCTCTCTATCCCGAGCATGCATGCCCTCTACTCTCCTAGCTATGCTCACCACCTGTTGATAAGAAATATCCATCTCCAACTCCTGGGCCATGCTAGATCTGATGCTGGGAATAAGCCCCTCAATAAACCGGTGAACTCTCTCGCGAACCGTAGAAACCAAGGCCGGTGCATGCCTAGCCAAGTCACTGAAATGGACAGCATACTACGAAACAGTCATAGAACCCTGGCGCAAATGCTCAAACTCCGCGCGCCATGCGTCCCTGAGGCTCTGAGGGACATACTTCCTCAAGAACATATCCAAAAACTGAGTCCATGTAAGGGAAGTTGCCTCAGCCGGACTGTCCAACTCAAAAGTACGCCACCATTGTTAGGTTGTTCCTCGAAGCTGGAAGGCAGTGAAAGAGACCCCACTCGACCCTGATATACCCATAGTGCGGAGGATACGGTGGCACTCCTCCAGAAATCCCTGAGAATCCTCTAATGCTAGACCACTGAATGTAGGAGGCTGGTACTTCTTGAACCTCTCAAGCCTCCGCTGCTCCTCCTCTGAAGCAACTACCCTATCTTCGGGCTGAACTGGGGCCATAGGCGGTACCGATATAACCTCTGGGATCTGATCAACCTGGACTCGCTCTCTGGAGTGCGGGCGGCAGGAGTCTGTGCTCCTCCCCCGGCCTGAGATGTGGCTGCAGCAAGGGGAATCAACCCTGCCTGAGCTAGAGTGGTGTACATGCTCATGAACTGTGCAAGGGTCTCCTGGAGAGCTGGAGTAGTAGTAGCAGTAGGCTTGTCAGGCGCCTGGGCTCCGGCTAGAGCTACTGGTGGCTCCTCCGTAGCAGTTCGCGCGGGTGCTCTGGCTGCACCACGTGCGCGTTCTCGGCCTCTACCCCGGCCCTGACCTTTGGCGGCTCTAGCAGGGGGCGCAGATGTCTGATCATCTCCTGTAGCACGTGTCCTCACCACCTGTGAGAGAATAGAAGACAGAGGTTTAGAATTTTGATATAAAAAATTTTGCACGACAAGGGAATCAATTGAAGTGGAATTTTCCTAACAGTTACATAGCCTCTCGAAGATAAGTACAGACGTCTCCGTATGGATCCGCGAGACTCTAATAAAACGGCTTGTGCTTCATGACTCCTGTGAACCTAGAGCTCTGATACCAACTAGTCACGACCCAAGTTCTTCCTCCATGAACTGTCGTGACGGCACCTAATCTCTACGACTAGGTAATCCTAACAAATTGCGAAAAATGAATTAAATATACAAAAACTAGCCAACTAACAGGTAAATGTAAATAAAGTGTTTAAAATGCTGCTCGGTATATACAACAACACTCTCTCAAACTGAACATAGCACTCCCAAAACCCAGAATCTCATGAATCACAAGCTAAAAAAATACATAGTGTTCTAACTCCAGAAGTCTAAGCAAAAGTAAATACAAAAAGTCTATAACTAAAAGGGGTTATAGAGATGGACTTCTAGGTCTGCGGATGCGGTAGATATACCTCGAAGTCTCTGGATCGCCTCGCCTCACGGATAGTATGGCTGAGCAGAAGAACCTGGATCTGCACACGAAAAACATGTGCAGGAAAGGGCGTGAGTACACCACGGGGGTACCCAGTAAGTGCCAAGCCTAACCTCGGCCGAGTAGTGACGAGGAAAGGTCAGGGCCCTACTGGTTATATATATAACAAGCTAGAACAGCAAGAAATTTACAGTACAATTGAAATACTAACAGTCAATAAAGATGAAATCACAAAAAAATATAACTAAGTACACAGAGAAAGCAACAGGGGATCTCCCGGGATAACGTCCCGTAGTCCCAAACGTAAATGTGCAGAGGATCTCCCGGGATACCGTCCCGTAGTCGAAATCGTAAATGTGTAGGATCTCCTGGAATACCGATCCGTAGTCCCAAAATAAATATCCAGTACAGGGGGATCTCCCGGGATACCGTCCCGTAGTCCCAAAGTAAACATGCAAGGGGACCTCTAGGAAATCCGTTTCGTAGTCCCAAAGTAAATACACAATAGTATCAACAAGGAAATTTACANACCATACTGAGTCCTGAAAGCAGTCTTCGGGATATCTGGCTCCCGAATCTTTAACTAATGATAGCCTGAACACAAGTCAATTTAGAAAACATTTGAGCACCATGTAACTGATCAAACAGGTCATTAATACGACGTAAAGGATACCAGTTCTTTACTGTAACTTTGTTCAACTGGCGATAATCAATGCACATACGCATAGAACCATCCTTCTTCTTCACAAACAAGACAGGAGCACCCCACGGTGACACACTAGGCTGAATAAAGCCCTTATCAAGCAATTCCTATAACTGTTCCTTCAACTCCTTCAACTCAGGAGGAGCCATACGGTAAGGAGGAATAGAAATAGACTGAGTGCCCGCCAACAGCTCAATGCCAAAATCAATATCTCTGTCAGGCGGCATACCCGGAAAATCAGCTGGAAACATATCAGAGAAATCCCACACTACTGGGACTGAATCAATTGTAGGGGTATCAATACTGACATCTCTCACCTAAGCTAGATAAGCGTCACACCCTTTCTCAACCATTCATTGAGCTTTAAGAAATGAAATAACTCTACTGGAAGTGTGATCTAAGGTACCTCTCCACTCTACTCGCGGTACACCTGGCATAGCCAGCATCACGGTTTTGGTGTGACAATCAAGAATAGTATAATGGGGCGACAACCAGTCCATGCCCAAGATAACATGAAAATCTACCATGCTGAGCAATAATAAATCGGCTCTGGTCTCAAAACCACGTAAGCATGCATTCCTAAGCTAAATAGGAGGTTTCAAATACTAGTATTGCTCAATTAAGGAAAAGCACATATATTTACTTAATGAAAATGGGGATTTTCAACAATTAGCACATGTACGCACTCGTCACCTCACGTACAAGGTATTCATATAACAACAGTACAAAAATCCTAAGGGGAGTTCCCCCACGCAAGGTTAGGCAAGCCACTTACCTCGAACCAAGCTCAATCAATCCGAAATCACGCTCTTGCCATGAGCATCCAACTCCGAGTGGCCCAAAACTAATCAAATCAATTTCATAATGTAAATATAACTACAAATAACTAATTTAGCAAATGAAATCGAAGCTAAGGCAAGAAAATAGAAGACGTCCAAAAATCCTCCCCGGGCCCACGTCTCGGAATCGGGTAAAAATTACAGATTATGAACACTCATTCACTCACGAGTTCACTCATACAAAAATCATCCCAATCCGACGTCAAATTCTTATCCAAAACTTAGATTTTCCATTGGGGAACTTTTTCCCCCATTTCCAAACTTCTACCCTCCAATTCCTTAATTAGATGAGAAAAATAACAATAGATTAATGTATTAGATTATAGTTAGAATTCGTTACCCAATATTTCTCCTTCAAAATCTCTCAAGAAATCGCCTTCTACCGAGCTCTAAATCAATTTCGAAGTTATGAACTCAAACCCTCGATTTCACTCTTTTCTGCCCAGCGATTTCGCTTCTGCAGGGGTCCACCGCTCTTGCGATCCCGCTTCTGCGTCTCAGGCTCCGCACCTGTGGAATTTCAATAAGCCTCCAGATTCCGCACCTGCGCCCCTCTCTTTGCAGATGCGGTTCCGCTTCTGCAGTCCTTGAGCCGCATCTACGACAATTGATCTCCAAGCCTCAGGCCGCATCTGCAGCGCCACACCTGCGGTCCAAACTCCGCAGGTGCGAAACAACAGGTTCAGCACATCAGAAATTTGCCTAAGTCCAAATTCAATTCCGTTAACCATCCGAAAGTCACCCGAGGCCCCCGGGACCTCAACCAATCATTCCAACCAATCCTAAAACATCATACGAACTTAGTCAAACCCGCAAATCACATCAAACAACACTAAAACCACGAATCACCCTCCAATCCAAGCCTAATGAACTTGAAATCTCAAGAATTCTACAACCGATGCCGAAACCAACCAAACCATGTTCGATTGACCCCAAATTTTGCACACAAGTCACATTCAACACTACGGAACTATCCCAACCTTTGGAATCGAATTCCGACCCCGATATCAAAATTTCACTATCGATCCGGAAACTTCAAAAATTCAACTTTCGGCATTTCAAGCCTAAATAAGTTACGGACCTCCAAAACACAATCCAAACAGGCCCTTAAGCCCGAAATCACCCAACGGAGCTAACGAAATTGACGAAATTCCATTCCGAAGCCGTCTTTACACTATTCCGACTACGGTCCAAATTCTAAAGCTTAAGCTCTCATTTAGGGACTAAGTGTCCCAAAACACTCCGAAACTCAAAATGAATCATCCTGGCAAATCACAATAGCAAAAATAAATACGAGGAAAGCAGTTAATAGGGGTTCAGGGTGTAAATTCTCAAAACAACCGGCTGGGTCGTTACAAAGCAGCGGAAGCAATCCCAGTATCAAAATCACATGTAATCTAGACAGCTAGTGTATACGGGGTTTCACGGGTTACCTCTTGAAGCGTGAACTTATCTCTTCTATCACGTGAGCCTTCAATTCCATAACTTCTCAATGAAATCTCCATCACTCGCACAATCATGGTCCTCGAACGTTCCACGGTATAGCAATTTCGTGTGGGCGAAATTTCTAGGAAAATATGGCTGAAAATTTTGGCCACCATGTACTACTCCCTCTAGGTGGAAAACCTTATGTATTTATAGCATAAGTTTTAAGGGTTAAAACCCTTTTCCAAAACCTGTTGGGTTTTCTTTTCCACCAGAAAAAGGATTCCTTTATTTTCTACTATCTAGGCACAGTAGGGACCACAAAATTTAATTAACAAGTCTCCAATTATGGAATTAATTTCTAATTTTCGAAATTAATATCTACCATAATTAATTACGAATTATTCCACTAAAAATTCATAATTGCACTCCTTATTCAATGTCACGACCCGGATTTCCCACCTTCGGGAATCGTGATGGCGCCTACTCGTGAAAGCTAGGCAAGCCGATAGTTACAGTTTTACCACAGTTGTTATTACTCAAACATAAACCGATAATAGCTAAAACCAAACAAATATGAAATGCGGAAGTGATATAATAGTTCAACAACTCTAGTACACAACTACCCCAGTGATCTGGTGTCACAATCCACGAAAGTCTAAGAATTTCTACAAATATAAGTTTGAAAGAAGTACACCTGTTCTCAAAATAGAAAGAGACAGGAAAGACAAAAATGGCGGAAAGGGGGACTCCAAGCTCTGCGGACGCTGGCAGATCTACCTTGGGTCTCCCTGGACTGAAGGCAACAACCTCAAATCTACTCACAAGGTCCGGCAACGAAATCTGCACAAAAAGTGCAGAGTGCAGTATCNTGACTCCTATGAAACCTAGAGCTCTGATACCAACTAGTCACGACCCAAGTTCTTCCTCCATGAACTGTCGTTGACGGCAACCTAATCTCTACGACTAGGTAATCCTAACAAAATTGCGGAAAAATGAAATTAAATATACAAAAACTAGCCAACTAACAGGTAAATGTAAATAAAAGTGTTTAAAAATGCTGCTCGGCATATACAACAACACTCTCTCAAACTGAACATAGCACTCCCAAAAACCCAAGAAATCTCATGAATCACAAGACTAAAGAAATAACATAGTGTTCTAACTCCAGAAGTCTAAGCAAAAGTAAATACCAAAAAGTCTATAACTAAAAGGGGTTATAGAGATGGACTTCTAGGTCTGCGGATGCGGTAGATATACCTCGAAGTCTCTGGATCGCCTCGCCTCACGGATAGTATGGCTGAGCAGAAGAACCTGGATCTGCACACGAAAAACATGTGCAGGAAAGGGCGTGAGTACACAACGGGGGTACCCAGTAAGTGCCAAGCCTAACCTCGGCCGAGTAGTGACGAGGAAAGGTCAGGGCCCTACTGGTTATATATATAACAAGCTAGAACAGTAAGAAATTTACAGTACAATCGAAATACTAACAGTCAATAAAGATGAAATCACAAAAAAATATAACTAAGTACACAGAGAAAGCAACAGGGGATCTCCCGGGATAACGTCCCGTAGTCCCAAACGTAAATGTGCAGAGGATCTCCCGGGATACCGTCCCGTAGTCCAAATCGTAAATGTGCAGGGATCTCCTAGAATACCAATCCGTAGTCCCAAAATAAATATCCAGTACAGGGGGATCTCCCGGGATACCGTCCCGTAGTCCCAAAGTAAGCATGCAAGGGGACCTCCAGGAAATCCGTTTCGTAGTCCCAAAGTAAATACACAACAGTATCAACAAGGAAATTTACAGTTCTATACAAGCTCGTATCAAGAAAATAGGTAATTTTACCCTAAACAGTTAAGTCACGTAAGCATGCATTCCTAAGCTAAATAGGAGGTTTCAAATACTAGTATTGCTCAATTAAGGAAAAACACATATATTTACTTAATGAAAACGGGGATTTTCAACAATTAGCACATGTACGCACTCGTCACCTCACGTACAAGGTATTCATATAACAACAGTACAAAAATCCTAAGGGGAGTTCCCCCACGCAAGGTTAGGCAAGCCACTTACCTCGAACCAAGCTCAATCAATCCGAAATCACGCTCTTGCCATAAGCATCTAACTCCGAGTGGCCCAAATCTAATCAAATCAATTTCATAATGTAAATATAACTACAAATAACTAATTTAGCAAATGAAATCGAAGCTAAGGCAAGAAAATAGAAAACGTCCAAAAATCCTCCCCGGGCCCACGTCTCAGAATCGGGTAAAAATTACAGATTATGAACACTCATTCACTCACGAGTTCACTCATACAAAAATCATCCCAATCCGACGTCAAATTCTTATCCAAAACTTAGATTTTCCATTGGGGAACTTTTTCCCCCATTTCCAAACTTCTACCCTCCAATTCCTTAATTAGATGAGAAAAATAACANCCTTATACCCGAGACTTCTAAAATTCAAAGTTTTNNGAGTATGAACTCAAACCCTCGATTTCACTCTTTTCTGCCCAGCGATTTCGCTTCTGCAGGGGTCCACCGCTCTTGCGATCCCACTTCTGCGTCTCAGGCTCCGCACCTGTGGAATTTCAATAAGCCTCCAGATTCAGCACCTGCGCCCCTCTCTTTGCAGATGCAGTTCCGCTTCTGCAGTCCTTGAGCCGCATCTACGACAATTGATCTCCAAGCCTCAGGCCGCATCTGCAGCGCCACACCTGCGGTCCAAACTCCGCAGGTGCGAAACAACAGGTTCAGCACATCAGAAATTCGCCTAAGTCCAAATTCAATTCCGTTAACCATCCGAAAGTCACCCGAGGCCCCCGGGACCTCAACCAAACATTCCAACCAATCCTAAAACATCATAGGAACTTAGTCAAACCCGCAAATCACATCAAACAACACTAAAACCACGAATCACCCTCCAATCCAAGCCTAATGAACTTGAAATCTCAAGAATTCTACAACCGATGCCGAAACCAACCAAACCATGTTCGATTGACCCCAAATTTTGCACACAAGTCACATTCAACACTAAAGAACTATCCCAACCTTTGGAATCGAATTCCCACCCCGATATCAAAATTTCACTATCGATCCGGAAACTTCAAAAATTCAACTTTCGGCATTTCAAGCCTAAATAAGTTACGGACCTCCAAAACACAATCCAAATAGGCCCTTAAGCCCAAAATCACCCAACGGAGCTAACGAAATTGACGAAATTCTATTCCGAAGCCGTCTTTACACTATTCCGACTACGGTCCAAATTCTAAAGCTTAAGCTCTCATTTAGGGACTAAGTGTCCCAAAACACTCCGAAACTCAAAATGAATCATCCTGGC